>NC_068943.1:83249686-83339576 GCF_026419915.1 Harpia harpyja
ACGGGTTTGCAGGATCAGTCCTTGCTCCGTAACGGTGGAGCCCGGGCTGAGCCCTGGGCCAGGGAGGGGTGCGAGGTGGGGGGCACGCTGGGCAGAGCATCACTTACGGTCTCACCGCGATCTCCAGTCTTGCCAGCAGGACCGACGGGGCCGGGGGCACCGGGGGCACCGGGAGCACCAGGGGGGCCAGCAGGGCCAGTCTCACCACGGTCACCCTGTGAGGAGGAAGAGGAGGAGGAGAAGAAAGAGGAGGTGAGGTCAGTGTGGGTCAGCACAGCCCCATGGCCCCCCTCCCACAGCCCCCTCGCCAGCCCACTCACCTTGGGACCAGCAGCACCATCACGACCGGGGGCACCTTCAGCACCGGGAGCACCCTACAGTGGAGCAAAGATCCCCTCGTTAGGGCAGGCGGGGGCTAACGAGGGCCTGGACGGCACCATCTCTGCTCAGCCCCCGCGGGCCCCGGCGCGCATCGACTACGGCAGCATTCATGCGTGCCGCGAGTTGGCAAGTCCTCAGCGCAACGAGCCCAACGCCGACGCGCGGGGGTCCGTGCCCCCCCGACACCGACCGTTACCCACAGCCGCTCACCTCACGTCCAGCTTCACCGGGGGGTCCGGCCAAGCCGGGAGGGCCCATGGGGCCAGGAGGACCGCGCTCGCCGGGGGAACCGGAGGGACCTTGCTTGCCGGGTTCACCCTGCGGAGGGGAGAGGACAGAGGGGTGTCAGACACCGGTGAGCATCCTCCGCCGCCGGGGCTGCAGCCGTGGGGGCTGCATGGGTGAGTTGGACCCTGGGGGGGGGTCCTGGCATCATCTGTTCCCGGGGAGCCCCCCCGGGTACTCACAGAGGGGCCAGGCAGACCGGGAAAGCCTCTCTCGCCTCTCTGTCCGGGGAGGCCGACGACACCGCGCTGGCCAGCGATACCTTGGGGTCCGGGGGTGCCAGGAGCGCCCTGTGGGACAAACGGCACCTCAGGGTGGTGGCAGCGGTGGGGGGCACCCTCCTGAGGGAGGGGACGACCAAGGGATGCCGGGCTTGGGGGGGAGCACGATGCTGCCCCAGCATCCTTGGCTCCGTGGAGGGGGTCCGACCGCAGGGGGGGGTGACTTACGATGGGGCCGTCAGCGCCAGGAGAACCCTTCTCAGCCGGGGGGGCCGGGGGGGCCAGCAGGGCCAGGCTCACCGGGGCGGCCAGCGGGGCCGGTTTCACCGCGGGGTCCTTTGCCACCTTCCTTCCCGCTGGGGCCGGGGGGGCCAGGGAGACCGATGTTCCCCTGGTGGGAGGGGAGGTAATGCCATCAGGCAGCAGCCCAGGACCCCCCAGCTGCCAGCTGAAGGGCAGCCAGGGGTGTCCCAGTGCCAACTGGGACAGGGCGGCCACGTGGAACCAGCTGGATGGGTGCCCAGCACCTCTCGTCCCACGTCCCCCATCACCAGCGGCCACCATCCAGCACCTTCCCCCCCGTCCCCCCCCCCGTCCCCCCACCTCTCGCCCTGCCAGGGGTACTCACAGAGGGGCCGGGGGGGACCAACTCTTCCAGCAGCACCAGGGAAACCAGTAGCACCCTGAAGGGAGAAAAACTGAAGTCACCAGGGGCCGGATCCAGGCATCGTCTGCCCCCGCCATGGAGTGGGTCCAGGGGACGGTCCTCTGGCTGGGGGCCACCACAGAGAGCCCCAGGGCCGGTGGCCAGGAGGAAAGCATCCATCCAGGGGGGAGCTGGGGCTGATTTGGGGGGGGGGGTTAAAGGCAACCCCCCCTTTTTCCCTCTGCTCCATCCCCCCCTGGAATAAAGCCACCCCAGGTCGATGCCATCCCCCCCAGATGGTTTTGGGGGTGCAGGGCTGGAAATGCCACAGCTCCCCTCTGCCTCCACGGTGTTGGGGGGGATGGAGTGAAATGCAGTGGGGAGTTAAGCCACCCAGGGGTGTTCATGTCTGGGGGGGTGTCCCTGGGAGCCCCAAAGCCCCCTCCCCACCATGAGACTGGTACTTACAGGGGGTCCAGCGCTACCGCGAGCACCTTTGGGACCAGGAGCACCAACAGCACCCTGTGGAGGAGGAAGAAGAAGAGGAGAGGGGTGAGCCACAGCGTGGGGCTGAACTCTGAGAGAGTGGGGGGCGTGGGGGGGGGCAACTTACGGCAGGGCCAGGAGCACCAGTGGGGCCAGCAGGGCCGGGGGGACCGGCATCACCCTTGGCTCCAGCATCACCAGTTTCACCTTTAGCACCAGGCTGGCCATCGGCACCCTGCGGGAGAGCGGAGTGGGGTGAGCCGCGGTGGGGGCACAGCATCGCCCCGGAGGGGCAGGATCAGGCCGCCGGTGTAGGGAGGAGCAAGGCCGTCGCACTTACTGGGGGGCCAGCAAATCCAGCAGGACCGGGAGGGCCGGGCTCGCCGCGGTCACCCTAGGAGAGACGGTGAGAAAGGTGTCACCCCAGGCAGGGGATGGCCACCGACGGCCACCAAAGGATGGCCACCCATGGCAGGGGCATCAGCCAGGGTGGGGGGACACTTACGGGAGCACCACGGGCACCAGTGGGACCAGCAGGACCCGGGGGACCAGCTTCACCCTGGAAAAGGGGAGGAAAACCAAAAAAAATGTCAAGAGTGTGGCGAGGAGGTGGCAGTGGGTACCAGGACACATCTGTCCCCGGTGCGGCATCCAGCCGGGGGACGGCCCCACCTTGTCACCAGGAGCACCAGCGGGGCCGGGGGGGCCGATGGGGCCAGTCAGACCTCGGAGACCGTCTTTGCCAGGAGCGCCGTCAGCACCTTTGGGACCGGGGTCGCCCTGGGAGAGGAAGATGATGGTGGGTTACCTGGGGAGGTCCCCTCCAGGGTGGTGACCCCCCGCTTTTCCTCTCCCCTTTGCACAGCAGCACCGAAGCACCCCTGGTTCTTCATCCTCGCTGGGATCATCCTCCTCCTCCCAGGCTCCGGGGGAAGAGCTGGGCTGGGAAGAGCTGGGAAGAGCTCCCAGCAAGGCACTGTCCCCAAGGACCGTGCTCAGATGGGGACAGAGGTGGCACTGAGCATCCCCTCCCCAGGGGGCTGCTGCCCACCAGCCTTGGCGTAGGGGACCGCATTCAGCCCCGAAGGGATGATGCTGGGGAGCACAGGGATGGTTGGGAAGCCGAGAACCAAGGGGGGACATCAGGATTTTGGGGGACACGTACTCTGTCACCCTTGGCGCCTGGCAGGCCGGCAGCACCACGCTCTCCGGGCATACCCTGCAGACCGGGGGGGCCTTGGCTCCCGGGGGCACCGGGAGCACCAGCATCGCCCTGGGCAAGAGAGAGAGAAAAACGGGTGTTAGCGAGAACCCAGCGCTTCCTCGGCACAGCAAATTCCTCCCTGGCTTCAGCACCAGCCTCAGCAAAAGGGGGTGAAGCCAAACCCACCCCCACCTTTACATCTGCACCCCAAGAGCCACCCATCACCCGGCCAGTCCCAACCTGGCGCGGCGGAGCCGAGACCTCACGCCTACCTTAGCACCATCGTTACCGGGAGCACCGTTAGCACCACGAGGACCTTGGGGACCGGGGGGGCCTTGGACGCCGCGTTCACCGGGGAAACCTCTCTCACCCTGGAGAGGGGAAGCAGGAGAGGGGCCGAGGCCATCAGGGGGACGGCGGGCACCGGGGGGGTGCCGAAAGCCGGCTGGGGAGCGAGCGGGGTTCAACTTACCCTGGCACCGGCGGGACCGGGGGCACCGGCGTCTCCGGGGACACCCTGTGCGGGAGGGAGAGGGTGCGGAGTCAGAGCGGGAAGGGGTGGCCCTGGGGACAGGCAGAAGGGTCCCCGGTATGACCCGAGGGAGGGGGTCCCACAGTCCCGGGGGGATGAGGCAGGGCTGGGGTCCCCACTGCTCCTGGGGGAGAGGCTATGTGGTGCACATCGCCTTGGGGTGCACTGGGGGGCACCCCATCAGCAGCCCCCAGCCCCGGCTGGGAGAGGGGCGATGGGGAGGGGACAGGGACGGTCCCACGTCACGGCCGTGCTTGCCCACACTTACCTGCTCACCGGGCTTGCCAGCCTCACCGGGGGGACCAGCGGGGCCCGGCAGACCCTGGGGAGGAAGAAGAGGAGCGATGAGACACCACGGAGGAGGGGGACCAAAGGGGGCGAGGAAAGGGGTAACGTCACCCCCACCCTGGACGGTTTGTCCCCTCGCAAGGGAAGGGGACACCCCTCACCTGGAAGCCAGGAGCACCAGCGGGACCTTGTTCACCTCTTTCTCCAGCGGGACCCTGGGGGAGACGGGACAAGCGTGAGGGGGGGGCAGTCGGCTCCTGAGCCCCTTCTCCAGTGGCCGAGCGTGGCCGTGGGTCGCCAAGGGCTTGTTGATACTCACGGTAGGGCCGGGAGGACCTTGGGCACCAGCTTCACCATCTTTGCCAGCAGCACCCTGTGGAAGAGGGAGAAGAGGGTGCTCAGAGCACAGCCCCAACCTGCAGCTCCGTGATACCCCCATGGGACTCTGCGGCCCCCGCCCCCGGAATGGGATGCGGGTCTGGATGCGGCCATAGCAGCCTTCGAAGGACTGGAGAAGCCATGGCGAGCTGCCCGCGGCCACGTCACCTCCCTGCTGTCCCCACTCCAAAGCTGCTGGCAGCCACCGGGCTGGAGTCCCAACCACCTCAACCCGCTGCCGTCCTCATCCTTGGAGCCTTCCCCGGCCATCCCACGCCCCATCCCTGCCGCCCCACGCCGGGGTGAAGCTCCTTGCCAAGCCCCCACCGGGCTGGCTGGGCTCTGGCAAATACTTACAACGGCGCCGGGGGGACCAGGAGCACCTCTCTCGCCGGGTTTGCCGGGCTCACCCTGAAAGCAAGAGAGCAGGATGAGACCCGTGACGGCACCGTGACACCGACGGGCACAAGCATGCAGGCTCGGGCAGGCTGGGGGATGCAGCGGCGCAGCCCTCCCCGGGGGAGGACGCATCCCCTGAGCCACCCCTCCTTGGGTTCCTGCTCCATGGGAGCCACGTGCCCACCCGCAGCCACTGTCCTGGGTGGTGGCAGTGGCCGGCGGGTGGGAATTTCTCGTGGATCAGGACTTCTGCATCTGCCGGGCAGCAGCATCTCCAGCAGCCCCCCGGGGGAGGCAGCTCCCATTCACACTCACCGCAGCACCTTTGGGACCGGGGAAACCCATCACGCCAGCTTGACCTCTGGCTCCGGGGGGGCCGGGGGGGCCGGGGCGGCCGTCTTGACCAGCGGGACCCTATTATGGAGGGGAGCGAGCACCCCGTTAGCAGAGTCCATGGCCAGCCAAGGGAGGAGGGGGGGGGCATCGGCAGGTACAACTTACGGGGGGGCCAGTCTTGCCGTCGGGACCGGGGCTCCCAGGGCTTCCAGTCAGACCCTGCAAGGGAGCGCGATGTGAATTAGGAGCTCAGGGCTTCCAAAAGATGCTCCAGCAAACATGAGCATCCTGGAAAGCGGCTTCTCCGCCAGCATGGAGAGCACGGCGGCTGGCATCCGTCCCTGGAGCAGGGCCACCAGCGCGGTGGCCGTGCTGACGTGGCTCGCGGCTCCTCGTAGCCACCGTGCCCACCGCCCCGCCGTGCTCACCTTGGCACCAGGGAGGCCGGGTTCCCCGGGGCGTCCAGCTTCACCAGGAGATCCTTTGGGGCCAGCGGGGCCGGGGGAGCCACGCTCGCCGGGGGGACCCTGGGGAGGGGTGGGAGAGGGGCCAGAAGTTACCCCAGCTGCAGGACATCACCCAGGGATGAGGACCGGAGCCGTGGCAGCAGCACAGAACCGGCCTCGCCAACACGTGGGGATGGGTGACAAATGCCCGGTGTCCCCACCGCCCCGTTGAGGACACGGCTTTCTTGCCCAGACAGGCAGGAGGGAGATCTGGGCACCTACCTTGGGACCGGCAATGCCATCAGCACCAGGGAAACCGCGGCTGCCGGGAGCACCCTGCGAGGGACAGGAGAAGGGTCAGTGTGGAGACACGGGGTGACCTCAGGGGGTTTGGGGGTGCGGGGGAAGGATGCGCTGATGTGGGACCCAGCCACCAGTGGGAGCAGCCTGGTGTCCCTGCTGAGATGCTCCACTGGAGACCTCGGTGCGGCATCGGAAGGGGCTGGGGGTGTCACCATGGTGGGTGCCTGTCCCCGAGCACCCGTGACGCTCAGCCGCTGGACGTTGGGAGATGGGAGGAGGACGGGGATGGTGACAGGGACACGGCGGAGATGGGACGGGGACTGCTCCTACTCACACGTTCGCCGGCGGGGCCAGGAAGCCCAGCGGGGCCGGGCTCACCACGAGCTCCTCTCTTGCCTTCTTCGCCAGCTGGGCCGGGGGGACCTTGGACACCAGCGGGACCCTGGGGAAGGAGGTGAAGGGATGAGCACCCACAGGGTGCATGGGAGCCAGGAGGGGGCCGAGCCCCTGAGGAGACGTGGGGGGGTCACTTACGGGTTCGCCTTTGGCACCAGTGTCTCCCTTGTTGCCTGGAGCACCGGGTTCACCCTGGAGGTGGAAGGAGAGAAGAGGGAAAAAATGTTTAACACCAGATAAATGAGCAAAGGGAGCCCTGAGCCTCATCCTGCCCAGCCCCTCAGCAGGAGGGGGGATGCTCATCATGTGTCGGCCTCCAGCACCATCCTGCACTCGCAGGGCTGGAGGGGACAGGGGATGCTAGAGGAGACTTCTCCAGGTGGGACAGCAGCTTGCTGGAGCAGAAGAAGGGATGTGACCCCAGGAAGAGGTGGATGGAGGTGTCCGGGGATACTTACGCTGTTACCCTTGGGACCGGGGGCACCGCTGGGACCCTGGGGTCCGGAGGGACCGCGGGCACCGGGGAAGCCGGGAGCGCCAGCAATGCCAGGAGCACCCTAGAAGAGGCAGACGAGGTGGTGAAGGAGCAGCACGGCCCCTCGTCCCAGAGCCAAGCAGGAGGCAAGGGACACTCACGGTTGCGCCCTTGGCACCAGGTTGACCATCAGCACCGGGGTTGCCCTGTGGAGAGAAAGAGGAGGAGGAGGGTTACGTTGGGGCTGGCGGGACATGAGGCCAAAGGACAAGGAGTGTCAGATGCCACTTACAGCAGGACCAGCAGCGCCAGCAGGGCCGGGGGGACCGGGCTCACCGCGGGCACCCTGGGGACCTTCACTGCCACGAGCTCCCTGGGGACCAGTTTCACCCTGGGGAGGAAGAGGAGGGAGGAAGAGCCGTGAGCACGAGGGCTGCCCTCATACCCCTGACATGGCTGATTTCCCCCTCCATCTGCAGCTCCTTTCCCATGGAGGCAAAGCCAGGAGGGACACCCATGGGACTTGGCTGGGAATGTCCCCGTCTGCCCCGCCGTCCCGGGCAGCTGCGAGCCCATGGCACTTTGGGCTTTCTCATTTTGGGGCCACGTGGGGAACCCATTCGACGCTCGGTCCTTCTCCCTCACCCCACGCTCCCAGTTCCCACCACTTTCTCCCAGCCCAGGAGATGCCACCTGGGAGGAGATGGTCAGGCAGGTCCTACCTTAGCACCAGCAGCACCGGGGAAGCCGGGGGGACCAGCAGGGCCAGTTGGACCCTAGATGGGAGAGACGGCACGTGTCAGAGGAGGGTTCCCACCTCACACAACTGGCGCTGGCCGCGGTTTTCCGGGCAGCACAGCTCTGGCCCCCAGCCAGGATTTCCTGGCCGTGGTGGAACTGGGATGGGATCTCCCTCTGGAGAAGCTGGAGCTGATGCCAGGTGCTGGTAGGGGGTGGATGGGTTTGGGGGTTACTTACGGGAGGACCAGCAGCACCAGGAGCACCGTCATTACCACGAGCACCCTGTGAGAGAGGAGGCACCCATTAGTGATGCCCACTGGCAGGAGAGGTGGCCCCCAGCCCCCCCCCATGGCCCGGGCAGGGGATGCTCAGCCCTACCCAAACCAGATACTCACAGCGGGGCCAGATGGACCGGGACGGCCTCTCTCGCCGGGAAGCCCACGAGGACCCTGGGGAGGGGAGAGGACATGTTTGGGTCACCAGGGGAGACACTTTCACCTTTCGGCGCCTCCTCCCACCCCTGGCCCCCCCCATTCCTCCCTGCTCCTGCCCACAGCAACATTTCCAGGGGGTTAAACCCCCTCCCACCCCATTCCCTGGGGCATCCCTGGGGAAGCGTCCCCAGGGAAGCATCCCTGAGGATGAGCTGTCGCCCCATCACGTCTTGTCCCTCATCCCCGTCCCCTTTTACTGGCCAAGGCCACATCCCCCCATGGTCCCCAGGGACTCCAGTACTCACCATCTGCCCAGGAGCACCGTTCTCTCCGGGGCTGCCGGGCTCACCCTAGGAGAAAGGAAAACATTGAGGGACCTGCTCCAGAGGGAAGGAGGGAGCAGCCATGACTCTGCAGAGAGGACAGGAGTGACGCTGCCACCGCTCCTCACCTTGGGGCCAGCAGGACCGGGCTCACCCTTGGCACCATCCAGACCACTGAAGCCCTGGGAAGCAGGAGAGAGAAGTGGGGGGGGTCAGGAGGGGACCACCCAGCAAGGTGGTCCTTCCCCTTCCCCTAAATCTTGCAAGCATGGGAGAAGGGACTCACTCTGTGACCCTTCATGCCCGGCAGACCGGCGGTTCCTGGGAGACCACGTGCACCCTAGGAGAAAAATGGGAGATGGTGATGGAGATGCTCGGGGTGGGGGGGCTGTCCCCACACCCCCTTACCCCCATCTGCAAGGGGGGGGCAGGCAGCTGGTGTCACATCCTTGCTTTGCTACCAGGCAGGCCACAGTGGGGGTGTCCCCTTCTGTGCCCCCTGGGGAGGACACCCCAGCAGGGAGCATCTCACCTGGGGACCGGGGGGACCGCGCTCTCCGGGACGGCCGGGCTTTCCAGCTTCACCCTAAGGAGAAGGACACCAGGTTGGTGGCATGTCCCCAAGCCAGACGGCTTCTGCTCGCCTTGAGGGGGGGGCTGGCAGGGTCACCAGGCCCCAAACTGGAGTGAGGGGGGACCCCCAACCGCAGGCCACTTACGTCATCTCCGTTCTTGCCAGGGGGGCCGGCTGGACCACGGGGACCCATGGGACCCTAGGAGAGATGCAGGGCGGGGGTGAGGATGCTGTGGGTGATGGCTGTGCCCTGTCACCCAGGCTGGGCAGCGCGGGGATCCGGCAGCCCCATTCCCACAGCTCCCGGCCAAGATGCCCTGGAGTGGGGACGGCATGGCCACGGCCAGGGCTAGGAACAGGCAGCCTTGTCCTCATCCCTGCGGGATGTCAGGCTGGAGGAGGAGGTGGCAGGACTCACAGAAGCACCAGGCTCTCCAGGTTCACCAGGTGGACCTTGGAAACCTTGAGGACCCTGGAGGTCGGTGGCGAAAAAGGAAGAAAAAGGGAAAAAATAGGTTAGAAAATGAGAAGATTGGGCCTGCAGACACCGGTGGCAATGGTGGTCCGCCCCCCCCCCCCCCCCCTTATGGTGGCACGAGGACGTGCGTCCCCATGTGTTTCCGTAGCCGTCGGGAAGGGTGGGACGCCCCATCCTGCCCTCTCCCCATCCCATCCCACCCAGCCTCCTGCCACCCGAAGGGCCGCTTGTCCCCAGAAAGAGAGGGGAGGAGGAGATACTCACAGGAGCACCAGGAGGACCGGGGAGACCGCGGGGACCAGCTGGACCCTGGGAAGGAGAACAGAAAGCGGTGATGAGTGGCTGCCATGTCACCCTGTCCCCAGCTCTGTCACCATCATCACCCATTCCCTGTCCCCGTTGCCACCCCATCCCTGTCTCCATTGACAGCCCATTGCTCTCCTCATTGCCACCCCATCCCTGTCCCCGTTGCCACCCCATCCCTGTCCCCATTGCCACCCCATCCCTGTCCCCATTGCCACCCCACTGCTACCCCATCACCACCCCATCCCTGTCCCCATCACTTCCAGGACTGACGCCGCTCCCCATCCCTCCCACTTCCCACCGCTCGGCAGCATCCTCGGCACCGCCGGCACGGGATGCTTTGCCCGGCTTCACACCTCCCCCCGTGTCCCCCCCCCGTGTCCCCCCCCCGGGGACCCATGCCACCCCGGTGCTCACCATGGGGCCGGGCACGGCCATGCCACCGGCTTTCTCGTCGTAGCCATAAGACATTTGAGGAGCGAAGTTCTGCAGGCAGGAGAGAGAGCAGGGGGTGAGCAGGTTGCGGGCACCCCCATGGGGGTCTGCACCACCGGGGACCCCCCCATACTCACTCCGCCGAGGCCTGGAGGACCTGGAGGGCCTGGGGGTCCCGGGAGGCCAGGCTGTCCAGGGATGCCATCTCTGCCAGGGGGGCCGGGGAGTCCCTGCGGGGAGAGAAGAGGAGGGTGAGCCCCAGCAGGATGGGGGTCCTGGCAGAGCGGGGGGGCTCTGCGGGGGTGATACCCACCCTGTCTCCTTTGGGGCCGGTGTCTCCCTTAGGACCCTGTCAGGGAGAGACGAGATGGGTGGTTAGAAAAGGGGTTCTCCAAAAATAGGTGGGGGATGTCCCGGGGTTTGGGGTGGGTGCAAGGGAACCATTACCTCTACTCCAGCGCTTTCTGGGTAGACAGGGGAGGCTGCGGGAGAAAGGACGGGCGTTTAGAGGAGCCCAGCGTGACCCACCACCCCATCCAACCCCGCACCCGTCCTGCAGCCCCGACACCCAGGGGAAGGATGCTGAGCCAGGGTGGGATCCAGCCCCAGTGCTCCCCGGGTACCACCAGCCTGCGCCGGGATGGGGACGAGGGGGACGAGACGGTACCGTCGGTGTCGGGACAGATGGGGCAGCACTCTCCGAAGGGGATCTCGGCGTTGGGGCAGTCGGAGGTGTCCTCGCAGATCACCTCATCGCAGAGGATGTTGCCGCTGTCGCAGACGCAGATCTGGCAGGGTTCGGGTTTCCACACATCCTTATCGTTGTACGTTAGCCCATCCTGTATGCAGCTTCCAGTTTGAACTGGGAGATAGGGGCAGGGCAGGGGGAAGCGTGAGGGCCGGGGGGGCACGGCGGCAGCCCCCCGCACGGCCCTTCTCTTGCTCTTCCCCCCCCCCCCCCTTTTCATCCCCCCTTCGCTCCTGCAGCATTTCTCCCTTCATCTGGTTCTCATCAGCCCATCGCGGTGACACAGGAAAAGCACCACAATAAACTCTTCCCACATACGCTGGAATTTAAACAAAAACCTCCAGCCAGTTGCTACGTCCCGTGGCGGATGGGGCCAAGGCAAATACCCCCGCGGCGGGCAGGGGGTTGGCACGGGGGTCCTCGCCGTCGGCGGGGGACGGGGATGGGATGAGTGGGATCGGGTGGGTTGGCCCCAATGTCTGGGCTGAAATTAAATCCAGGCGGCTGCGGGATAGGGCTGGATCAGGCCAGATGGGTTGGGGAATAAGAGTCCAGAGATTGGAGGCAGGCGGGGGCTGGCGTGGGGAGGGCAGGGCGACACGCCAGGGCCCGGGGCTGGCCCCACGGTGGGGAAGGGTCCCGGGGAGGGGGCACGGGGCTGTCTCGACCCTATGGCCCCCCGCTCGGCAAGGGTAAAAAAAAAAAAGGCAAAAGGCAAAACGCATATTGCAAAATGCAGAAGGCGAAACAGCCTGTTGCAAAAGGCAAAATGCAGAAGGCGAAATGCAAAAACGCAGAACGGATATGGTCAAATGCAGAACGCGAAATGCAAAATGCAAAAAAAACAAAAACAAAAACAAAAGTGTAGAAAAAAGTCCCCCGAAAATGACAGAATTGGGCAAAATACGAAAGGCGCCCCAGGCCTGGCTCCGTCCCAGGGTCCCCCCCGTGTCCCCACGCCTGCAGGTGGCAGGCGCAGGCAGCCCAGCGGGGCGCAGGGGGGGACCCGGCGGTGGGGGGGCCGGTGACCCCAACCGTGCCCCCGGCCCCCGGAGCCCCTGTCCCCAGTGCAGCCCCACGGGGAGGCCATGGGGCGGCATCCCCAGTCCCAGGGTGGCCGAGCGGGGCCGTCTGGCCAGCCCCGACTTTACGGGCTGCCGAAACATTTTCCTTATGAATCATCCGAGACTTTTCTAATTCTTTCCTGATGGCTTTTGCAGATCCCGGTGCCGGGCCCCCCCTCTCCCCTCCTCTCCCCCCTCGCCGCTCTCTCCCGCGCTCTTTCCCCCCTTTCCCTTCCCTGCCTCCTCCTCCCCTTCTTCCCCGGCTCCCTCCTTCCCCGCCGGCTCCTCTCCACCCTTCCCTCCCTCCCTGCTCTTGGCAGGGCGCCCCGACTCTCCGCGCCAACACGGACCCCCTAAAACCCCTTCACCCCCAACGCCAAATTCCCCCAACCCACTTTTTCCTCCTTTTATTTTTTTTTCCCCCTAATTTCCCCCAACTTTTTTTTTTTTTCCACTCCAGATGCCAACCACCCCTTTATCCTTCCCCAACCCCACGGCAGCAGGACCAAGCGTCGAAGATGCCGCCCGACCCCGTACCCACCCACCACCCCGCATCCCACCGGCGGTGAGGACCATCACCGACGCCGACTACTTACTGTCTTCTTCTCCTTGCCCGCGGGTGAGTAGTACAGTCGCTGCTATCAACAGCAGTAACCGAGAATCCACAAAGCTGAACATGTCTAAATATTAGACATGTAGACTCTTTGGGGTCTCTTTTGTTCTTAGGTTGGGGTCATACGGGGCCGATCCGACTCTGGAGCTCCAAATCCAGACCCCAGCAGAAACTTCCTACTGCCCTTGCCCACTCCTTCGCCTCCCCTTATATACGATGCGGCGGCGGGGAGAGGTGGGACCCATCGCAACCGGGGAATTTTGGACGGCCCCTCGACCAATCAGCGGCACCCAGCGAGTCGGGGGGCACCCCTCGCACCCCCCCCCGCCCCTGTCTGTCCGTTCATGCACACGCATACACAGACATGCACACGCGTGTCGTCCCGAAGCGGGGCTGGGAGCGGTGGTTGTGGGGTGGATGGGAAGGGGATGCTGGGGTGGGTGAGATGGGGGTTTGGGGGGGGTGTTTAGGGGGGTTTTGCACCTCCTGAGGTGTTTGGGGGGGCTGGATGTGACTGGGTGGGGTGGGGGCAGGCGATGTGGCACGTGGCGCTTTGGGGACCCCGGTGCCACGCGACGCCGGGTCCTGCACCGGTCGGGGGGGTCGGGGCACGGCAAACGCTTGCTCCTGCCGGCGATCCCCCACCCATCCCCACCCCAGGGGCTCCCCAACACCCCACCCACCCACCCACCCACCCGTCCCCAGGAGGACCCTCGTTCAGGAGGACCAAACCCCCAAGCACTGTGCAAAGGCCAAGGGCATGAGCACCAGGCACCCGGAGCATCCCTTGGGCGAGGATCCCCTGCGGGACCCCAACCCAGACACCCCCAAGAACTAATTGCTTTATTTTAATTTTTTTTTCCCCTTTCTTTCCCTCTTTTTCCTTTCTTTTCCTCAATCCTCTCCCTCCTCACCATCCTGGTCCCCTCTCTCCCCCCCTGGCACGCCTCCACGGCCGTTTCCACATTTGAAGGAGCCACGTTGGTTGGAAAAAGCAAAAGCTCGTTGACAATAATCCACAATCTACTGTGCAATTTGGGGAGGGTGTAATTACACGCCAAAAAAATATACGTATTTACCAGGGCCGGGGTGGCCGCCTGGAGCTCAGGGATGGAGGGAGGAAGGAGCCCTGCAAGGGCAATGTGGCACCCAAGGGGGGTCACCCCCTCTTTTAAGGGGTGATTTTTTAGGGAAAGGGGTGGGAAATGGGGCTAGGGTCTTGCTGGGGGGGCTAGGAGCGAAGAGCTGGGTTCAGTCCTTGCGCCTCTGCTTGCCCCCCGTACCCCATATTGAGGGCTTGCAGGCTCATCAGTACACTGGGAGCACTGGGAGTGCTGGGACTGTTGCAGAGGGAAACCACGTCTGAGCGGGAGCTCCCACCAAGTTACTTCTTTATTTTTTTTTTTTTTTCAGGAAAAAATAAATCAATGCAATTTAACAATGAAATAACGGGGCTGGGGGTGGGGGGGGAAGAGACACGTCGAAAGAGCAAAAAAAAAAAAAAACCACCCACCCTCGCACCAGTGACCTCTCCAGGTCTTTTTTTCCAGCCTGCAATTAAATGCAAAGAAAAAAAAAAAAAAAAACCACCCCAGGAGGAGTTATCTGTGCGGGTTGCACACACACACACACGCATGCACACGGGGACACGCGTGCGCGCGCAGGGAGCAGCTGGCCGGCTTTCAAGCCCTGTATCTATGCATCCGAGACACGTTGCAGGCGAAGACTCCTCCAATCATGCTTCGGCGACTCGAAAACCCCTGGCCGGGCTCCAATCTGAAGATGTGTCTTTAATTTTTGCAGCATGACAGAAAAGAAAAGAATGTCATCTTTTTTTTTTTTTTTTTTTTTTTTTTATATGCATGGAGAGGGAGGAAAAAAAGCCGGGGCGAGGAGCGGGGGGGGGGAACGGGACGATGCCACCTCATCAGCCCCCGGCCGCCCGCCCCAGGAATGCAGGAGGGTTCTGTGCAGGGGTTGGGGGCGGGGAGGGGAAAGGGAAGAAATCCCACTTAAAAAAAATAATAATAAATAATAAGAATAATAATAATAATAAAAAAAAAAAGCCTGGAAAAGTCATTAGGATCCTAGGAAGCGGAATGGGAGACGTCAAGCATAGGCCTGGGCCGGCTCCTGCGGGTGCGGGGTGCGGGATGTGGGATGCCCGGGATGCTGGGTCCTGCCCGGGGTGGTGGTACCCGCCTGGGACCGTCCTGCTCCTTGGGGACATTGGGATGGGAGGGTTGTCACCCGCAGCCACCTCCCGCCAGCCCCAGCCTTTGGGGGAATCCGAGACCCTTTCCCGCACACCCCAGACTGGTTTCACTGGTGCAAACTGGACCTGCAGCTGGCGGTGCGTGAACAGAGGTGCCCGCCCCAAAAAGACAGTGGTCACCCTGAAAACTCGCTAGTCACCCCAAAAACTCAATGGTCACGCCAAAAAGTCGGTGGCTGCCCCCCAAAAAATTCAGTGACCGCATCCAAGGCAGGGCTTGCCCCATGGATGGGGGGAACCGAGGGCAAGGGAGGGCAGCCAGCCCCCCCTGGCCACCCCCATCCCCTTTTGGGTAGGACCTACTGAAAAACAAAGCTGATGGGGCCGGGGGCTGGCGGGGTCGGGGGGGGGAGGAGGGTGCTGGGGTTTGTTTGCCTGTGCCGAGAAGAGCTGGAGCAGACGCCGGCATCTGGTGTGAGTTAACTCCCCTCGACAGCGCAGACACATGGATCGGATTAACTCCCTTTTTTCTTCAGCCCCCCCCCTTCCCCTTTCCCCATTCCCCACTCGGCAGCTCTGGGAGCCAGCCCCACACCAGGCCCCCCCATCACCACCACCACCACCCCCCCACCCAACCATCGCCCCGCTCCCCATCCTGCACCCAGCACCGGTCCCATAGGTCCCCACTGGGGATGCCGGGGTTCCCCCCAGCTCGGTGGCTTCGCCCGGGGTGGTGGTCCGGGTGAGGATGGGGACGGTGGCAGCTGGTGTCCCACGAGGTGGTGACACGCAGGTGTTTGACCCCATGGAGGAGTTTGACCCTATGGGGGGGGTTGACCCCATTGAGGTCCCCATTGCAGGAACCCCCCCACTCCCAAGGGACCCCGGCATCCCCGCTGTCCCCAAACCCAGCTCCGTCCCACCCCACCGGCACCGCGAAGCCCCTCGGCGGGTATTTCCCCGACACCCCACCACGCTTGAACCCAAAACACCTCCCTCCCCCTTTTTCATCCCCCCACGGGGACGTGGTGGGAGCTCGGTGCCTCAGTTTCCCCCAGCCTGGCCACAGCCCGCAGCCCGGCACCGCCCCGGCTATTCCTGGTGGCCGGCCGGCCCTCGGCACCCTCAATTGTGGCAGGCAGGGCAAAACCCCGTAATCACGGGCAACGACTCCCCCGGCTATTTCCAGCCGCTCAAAGCAGGCAGGGCAAATTGCTTAATTGGCCTTTGGGCTGCCAGCGCCACGCCGCTCCTCGGCGGGGGCACCGGCTGCCGGGAGGGTCCCAAAAATAGGATGCTCGTATCCCCATGGAGGTGGCACGGGGACCCCCAGCTTGAGAGGGGGACGTGAAGGTGACAACCTCATCCTGCTCGGCGGGATGGAGGTTCCTCTGCTTGGGATGGGTCTGGTGGGATTGGGGTTTTTGGGTTTGCCCCCTCCCAGGGCTGGGTCCCTCCCGGGGGGCTCGTCCCACCCCGTCTGCACCCCCACATTCCAGGGCTGGGGTCCGGAGCCGAGCTGGGGATGGATGGGGGCAACTCCCAGGGGTCAGCAGGGATTTTGGGGGAAGGGAAGTTTGGGGGGGGGCGTTTCCCAGGCTGGGAGCAGCAGCCCAGCCCGGGCCCCCGCCGTCTGGGCTCGCAGAGCCGGGATGGAAACTCTGAGGGCCGAGCTCCACGCTGAACATTTTCCGTTGCCAGTTCGCTTCCCTGCTCGCTTTTGGGTTTTTTTTGCTTTTTTCCCCCCTTTTTCTCCTTTTTGGTTTCATTGAAGAATTTGCTGCTCCTGCGCACGGCCCCTCGCACCCCCCCCGGGGCAGCCCGGGGACAGGGTCATGCTCCCCAGCCCTATCCCAGTTGGACTGTGGGACTGGGAGGGATGCGGGACTACCCTCAGCACCCCACCTCCCGCCTCCCCACAGCCCCCCCAGGTCCTTTTGAAGGGGAGTCCCCCCACCCTCTCATCACCGCACCTCCAGGAGAAGCATCCCCAGGAGCTGCCAGATTCATTTCCCCAGGGATGGGGATGAGAAATGGGGATGAGGAATGGGACAGGGATGGGGAATGGGACAGGGACAAGGATGGGGATGGGGATGGGGAATGGGACAGGGACAAGGATGGGGATGGGCATGGGGATGCGAGGGCTCCCCGCGCTGCCGGCCGGCACCAGAGCCTGGCTGGGATTTCTCCCAGCGCAGATTCGCCGAGTGACCTCATCCGCCGCGGGCTGGACAGGCGCCCGGGGCCTGGCTGGGACGGTGGCTCCGGTGCCACGTGGCCGGGGCGTGGGGCTGCCGGCACCCGCCTCGCACCCACCGTCGTCTCCGACCGACAGGACCCCGGGGTGTGGGGGGCACTCTAGGGGCTGCTGTACCCCAAAATCTTTGGGAAGGGGAGTTACAAACCCCAGGAGCCCCCCAGGAGGGCTGGGGGGAGCTCCGGCACTCGCCGGGCTGAAGGTTTGATGGCTTTTGGGGGGGCAGAGCTGTGGGGTGTCCCCTGGCAGCAAGAGGGGTGGCAGCTCCCTGGTTCCCAAAGGACATTGGGCATCTCCGACACCAATCCCCCCACTGCTGGTTCTGGGCGGGGGGGGTGTTATTCCCAGCAGGGAGTTGGGCGCTGGTTGGGATTGTTGGGTTGGTCATTGGGGTTGGTGGTTGGGGTTGTTGGGTTGGAGTTGTTGCGCTGGGGTTGGTGGTTGGGGTTACTGGGTTAGGGTTGTTGGGTTGTTGGTTGTGGTTGTTGGGTCAGGCTTGTTGGGCTGGGGTAGTTAGGGGGTTGGGGTTGTTGGGTTGGGGTTGTTGCACTGGGGTTGGTGGGTGGTTATGTTGGGGTTGGTGGGTTGGTGGCTGGAGTATTTGGGTTGGTGGTTGGGTTGGTGGTTGGGGTATTTGGGTTGGGGTTGACATTGCTGGATGGTTGGGCTGGGGGTGGGCTCTTGGGGGGGGTGTTTTGGTGGTTTATCTTCTTAGGAGTGATTCAGTTCAGATTTGGGGGCTGGGGTCCTCCAGACGTACAGGTGGGAGGTGGCAGGGGTGGGTGGGTGGATGGATGGCAGGATGGACGGATGGCTGGAGGCCAGGCAGCGTGTGGATGTTCCCGGGTGGTGCGAGGACACCGGTCCTCTGAGGTCCCACAGCCCAGGGGGTCCCCCAACCTCCACACCCCCCCCCCCAGCCATGGGCACGCCACGCTCCAGGGAGGTGCTGGGAGCAATGGGTCCCTGGGAAGGGGGGGGGTCCCCGAAGCCGGGAGTCCCGGGATCCGTGGGGCTGGGAGGTTCTGGGGGGTGGAAGGCCTGGCCCAGCTGCGGGGGCAGGATCTGTCCACCCCAGTGGAAGGCAGGGCTCAGCTGGGGCCTGGCAGGGGGAGCTGGGACGGTGGCCCCAGCCCGGCCCCCCCCCAGCCCGGCCCCTCCAGCTCCACCGCCCCCGACCAGGGGTCCCTCCAGCTGGAGCTCAGCCCAAGCAGCAGCAATGCTGCAGCCCAGCCTCAGTTCTTCCTCCTCCTCCTCCTCCTCCCCAGCCGCTTCCCAGCCCCACGTCAGCACCTTCCCCCCAGCCCTCCCTCCCCAGTTCATCCCAGTTCCCTACCCGGGGGACCAGCATGGATGAGGTGGGGGGTTAACTCTTCCCTCACAGCCTACTGCACCCCATGGGGTCCCCCCATTCCTTCCGTGCCCCCCAGCCCCACGGTGTCCCCCCCATCCCCATGGGGTCCCCCATCCCCACGACCCCCCCCACCGTCTATCCCCGCCACGTCCCGTCCCCAGCCACTGGGGCTGGGCTCTGCTGCTTTGGCAGCAGGATCCGGCCATCGTGGAAATATAGAGAGGGGGGGGGATGTTGGGGGGGGGGATGGGGAAGGGGCGGGGCCACTGTGTAGGCGTGGTCTGTGCGGGAGGGGGCGGGGCCACTCAACAAAAGGATTTCAAAAGGATGAAATTGGGGCAAAGCCAAAAAAAGTAAAAAAGTGCTTTCCTCTCCCCCCTCCTCGAAAAACTCCGGGCTCGTCCCATCCCTGCCCATGCATACGTGTGCACCCGCCTGGGAGGGGAAACTGAGGCACGGTGGGGCGAGAGGGGCTGCGATGGAGCCCACGGCGTTCCCAAGCTGGTGTCGTGTCACGGGCTGTGCCCAGCACCGGGATCCTCCCTTTGGTGCCCGCACAGATCCCTAGGAGATGCTGCAGTGGGGTGCAGGGGGGGTCCCCCCACCCCAGCTCCCCCCCCAGCCCACCCGGCGTGGCCCCATACCATGAGCCCTGATTGGAAGCAGACGCGTCCCCACACGGGGACAGGGACGGGGACGATGGAGGCCGGCCGGCAGGGATCCGGCGAGTGGCTTCGGTGCCCGGCACATTCCTCTGGCCCCCGTCGGCCGGTGCCTCCTCCCTTGGCGGGGCAGCTGCTGACGGCCTTCGCCCCCCCCCGAAACTGGGGGCAGGCGCAGGCGATGCCCTTGGCTTCCACCCCACCGCTGACACGTCTCCGGCACAGCCTCCACGTCGGCAGGCAGAGGGGGGGCCCAGGAGCTATGCCGGGAGCTGGAGGGGGGGGCCCTGTGCTGGGCTGGTCCCCACCCTGCTCACCCCTGGGGGGGGGGCTGCAGCCCAGGGCCCACCCGTCCGGGCATCGCCCCGAGGGGCTGGCAGGAGACTGGGCAGTGCTGGGATGTGCCACGGGCAGGGCTGGGCTGTGCCATGGGCAGGGCTGAGATTGTGCCACGCTGTGCCACGGGCAGGGCTGGGCTGTGCCATGCTGTGCCATGCTGTGCCATGAGCAGCACCGGGATGTGCCACGGGCAGCACTGGGATGTGCCACAGGCAGCACCGGGCTATGCCACGCTGTGCCACGGGCAGCACTGGGCTATGCCACGCTGTGCCAGGAGCAGTCCCTGGGGACACAGCATGGGCAGCACTGGAGCCATACCATGGGTGGCATTGGGGCCATGCCATAGGCAGTGTTGGGCATATGCAATGCCACGCCACAGACAGCATTCGAGCCATACCATGGGCAGCGTTGGGGCCATACCGTGAGCAGTGTTGCAGCTATACCATGGGCAGCATCGGGCCCGTACCCCTAGCTGTACCACGATCAGAGCCCGCTCCCCTGCTCCGCCTGCCCAAGATGTGCCCGTCCCCGGTGCCGGCACAGGACGGTGCCGCCGGCCGTGGGGCAGAACACACCGGGGCAGGCGGTCCCAGCTCCGCAGGTGCTGCTCGGTTTCCCCCCCCTTATGTAGGTCAGGGCAAGATTAAGGCACGTCCCCCACCCCTGCCCGCGGGCACGGCGGGGAGCGAACGCGTCCCGTGGGCACCGGCCCGGGATGTCAGCCCCTACAAGCCCGGGCACGCAGGACCCCGCCGCGGGGACACGCTGGCTGCCGTCCCCGAGAGCCGGCGGGACGTCACCGCTGCCTGCGGCACCCATGGGCACAGCTCCGACGGGGGGGGGGGGCAGTGAGTGCTGCCCTGCAGAAGGGAGGGGGTTTGGGGACAGAGAAGGAATAAAAGGGTTTCGCAGTGAAATCAAGGGTGACTTTTTGCTTTTCGGGTGTGTTGATGCCGCACCGTTATATGTCCTCCTCGGCCGTGACGCAGCCGTCCCTTGCTCCAGCCACGCTCTGTCCTCCTCCACCTGTCCCTTCTCCCATCCTCCGTCCCTCCATCCATCCTACTACTTCACATTCCTTTATTTATTTATCCCTCCACCCCTCCCTCCCTCCCTTTCCATGCCCACGCACTCATCCATCCCTCCCTCCCTCTCTCTGCTCCATCCGTCCCCTCTCCTCCGGCGGTGCCTCCATCAGCCGCTCCGGCCATCCCCTCCGTCCTCCTCTCACCCTGTTCACAGGGTCCTGGTCACACCTTCCCCAGGGTCCCCATCGCCCTGCCCACGGCAGCACCCTGGGGTGCTTCCAGCTGGAGCAGCCCCCGGCTCCCGTCCCCGGGGAGCTGCCAGGAGTCGCTTGGGCGCTCGCCCGGGCTGAGCTCCCTGAGCATTCCTGCTCCAGTTGCCTGGCCAGGCTGGGGGGGGACGGGGATGGGAACGGGAATGGGGACGGGGACAGTCAGGTCCTGCCGGCACAGCTCCTCGGCCCTCACTGCCATGCAGCTGCTTCTGGGGAGGCGGTGGGGATTCTCTGATGTCTAATAGGGGCTTGAGCACCCACCATCCCCCCCAGCCTTCTGGCCCCAAACCCAGTCTCATGGAGCATGTCAGACTGGGAAACTCACTGTCTCTGCTCCCAAGCCAGAGCCTGGGGAAAGCTGGAGCCTCTGCCATGTCCAAGATCTCCTTGGGGACCATGGCGGGTCATGGTATGTGGCAGGACACTGCTGCCTTTCTCTGCCGTCACCGGCTGTCTCGATGCCTGGTCCCTGGGTGTGCCACCGCCAGGCCCCACGCCACACTGTCCCCTCCCTGTTCTCATGGCTGTGTCAGGATCAGCCGAGCTTAGTGCAGAGAAAAGCATCTCCCAAAGTCCTGGGGCTTCCCTGGGGGTCCCTGGGGCAGCAAGGTGGGACGAGGGTCCCCGTCCCCCCCCCCACCTGGAACACTCGGGTACCACAGGGTCACAGCCAGGACCTTAGTCCCTCAGTGCACTCCCCCGGTGACACGGAGACGTCCCAAAGGGACACAAGTCTGGGAGTGGGGCTGAGCAGGCCATTTTGCTCCCAGCCACCCCAGGGGTTGAGGGAAAGGGACAGAGAAGGGCTGTGGGTTTGTGCGTGCAAGCCCTGCACGTGCGAACTTGTGCGTGCAACTCCTGGACCTACAACCCCTACACGTGCAACCCCTGCGCGCGCAAACCCTGCGCATGCAACTGCTGCGTGTGCAACCCCTGCGCACGCAACCCCTGAGCGTGCAACCACTGCTCGTGCACACGCATGTGCGGGGCAGCACCGGCCAGATCCACATGCCCGTGTCACGCGTGTGCACGCTCGAGGCTGCGCGCACAGCAAGCCCCACGCGGGCCGCCGTCGCCCCACGCGGGCCACGTCCCCGTCGCGACGGGGGGACTCGACCCCCGGGCACGTCCTCGGCGGAGGTGACGGATCTCCCCACGGCCGGTGCTCGGGGCTGGCGGTGCTGGGTGGGCTGCGCTGCCGGGCGGTGCGCGGTGTCCGGCGCTCAGCCCCGCCGGCCGGGTGCCAAATTCCTCCACCCCCACAGGAAGCCGTCGGCGCGCTCGGCGCTCGCTCTGCACCGGGGCCAGGCCAGGCCGGAGGGATGCCGGAGAGAGAAAAGGCTGGAGGAGAGAAACCAGGTCAGCCTCGAGCCGCCAGCGTCACCCTGGCAGGCAACGGCCGGCTCCTTCGAGGAAGCAGGGCGAGGATCCGGCCCCGGTGACGTCCCCTCCGGCGCGCACGGCACGCGCCAGCCGAGCCCGCGCCTGGCCGCCGCTCGCTCGCTCGAGGAACCATCCCGGCCCCGCGGCCCCAGCCATGGGGTGAGCCCCAAATGGGGGCATTTGCCTCCCTGCGGTCCTGGAGAGCCTGAGGATGAGGAGGTGGCTTTGAGGGGAGCCACCCGCCGGGGGGCTGGCTCGGCCACGGCTGCCCTGGGAGCCTCGAGGCCGTGACAAAGGGGAGCAGAAGAGTTCGGCTCGCACGACGCCTGTGCCATCTCTGTGTGATGCTCCCGTCCCTGGGTACTGGTCCATCCTCGGGTACTGCTCCATCACCGGGTACTGCTCCATCACCGGGTACTGTTCCCATCCCTGGGTACTGCTCCCATCCCTGGGTACTGCTCCCATCCCTGAGGAATGCTCCCACACCCAAATTGTCCTCCCACCCCCCAGGTCATGCTCCCATCCCCGGCTAATGTCCCCATCCTCGGGTACCACTCCCATCTCCAGGTGATGTGCCCATCCTGATCCATGCTC
Organism: Harpia harpyja; assembly: GCF_026419915.1. Classification (NCBI taxonomy): domain Eukaryota; kingdom Metazoa; phylum Chordata; class Aves; order Accipitriformes; family Accipitridae; genus Harpia; species Harpia harpyja. The sequence continues at coordinate 83,272,280 of NC_068943.1, forward strand.
CCATCCCGGGTACCACTCCCATCTTCACTACCAGTCCCATCCCCTCGTACCGCTCCCACCTCTGATTGCTGCTCCCATCCCTGGACAACCCTCCCTCCCTGGGCACAAATCCTGTTCCCATCCCCACCTCCATAAATGCACCTTCCCCCCCCCACCCCGTCCCCCATTCCCGCGCTCCGAATCCGAGGGGGTCTCTGCCCTTCTCCCGCGCTCCCTCCTCTCCTCCCCTCCTCCCGGCCGCCTTTCAAACACAAACACCACTCAGTGGAAAATGTGACCCGCCGTGGAGCTGCAGATAACTCGGGGCCGGGCCAGGGCCAACTGGAACAGCACGGGCTTGGCTGCGGCCCCGGCTGAGCCCGTGGCGGCCGGGGGGGCTGGGGGACCCGGCGGGGGGGACAGCTCGGGACTCCCTCGCGCCTCGGTCCCTCCCGCCTCCTGCATCGCTCTTGCGCCCGGCCCAATCCTGCACCCGGCCCTGGCCACAGCCACGTCCCCGTGGGGAAGGATGCAGCGGAGGAGGCTGCTGTGGGGACACACGGTGCTTGGGGGCTGGTGGGACCTTTCCTTGGCCCGTCTCTGCGCTGCGGTGGGATGGAGGTGCCCAGAGATGGTGGCACGTGGATAGGATGGAGATGCCTGGAGATGGTGCTGGATGGGCAGGATGGAGGTGCCCAGGGATGGTGCTGGAAGGGCAGGATGAAGTTGCCCAGAGACGGTGGCACATGGGCAGGATGGAGATGCCCAGGGATGGTGGCACCTGAGCAGGACAGAGATGCCCAGGGATGGTGCTGGAAGGGCAGGATGAAGATGCCCAGGGATGGTGCTGGATGAGCAGGATGGAGATGCCCAGGGATGGTGGCACATGGGCAGGACAGAGATGTCTGGTGGTGGTGGCTGGATGAAGAGGACAGAGATGCCCAGAGATGGTAGCACAAGGACAGCATGGAGATGCCCTGGGATGGTGGCTGGATGGGCAGGATGGAGATGCCCAGGGATGGTGCCAGCTGGGCAGGACGGAGGTGACCTGGGATGGTGGCTGGATGGGCAAGATGAAGATGCCCAGCATGGTGCCAGCTGGGCAGGATGAAGATGCCCTGGGATGGTGGCTGCATGGGAAGGTTGGAGATGCCCAGGGATGATGCCGGGAGGGCAGGACAGAAGTGCCCGCAGGAGAACGGTGCCCCGGCTCCGTCCGACGGGCAGCCGGAGGTGTGTGGGCTGGGAGCAGCAGTGGTCGGAGGAGCCCGTTTGTTTCTCATTAGCGGCTCTTGGCAGGAGCTGTGGAAAAAATAGCTTCAAACAGCAGAGCTGGAAGGGAAAAGGCTGGGCCGAGGGAGGGGAGAGGGGCCGCGGTGGGGAAGGGGGGCACGGGGCCAGGTGGGGGGTGGAGAGGGGGTCGGGGTGACGGTGGCCTTGACGGGCTGCAGGGATAGGGACGGAGACACACACGGTCCCCTCTGCAGTGTCCCTGTCCCCAGGAGCAGCAGCCGGGTCCGTTCGGGGGATCTCGGGCATATGTGCGCTCGCGCACGCTTGTGCGCGCGGGGCCAGCGAGCACAGCGTGTGTGTGTGCACACCCGATGGCGTGAGGAGTCCTGGGAAGGGGACAGGGACACACGGTTGGGCGCATCCATCTGCGCGACGGCGTCTCGGCCCCCCAGCCCCCCCACCCTGCTGGGGAAACTGAGGCACGCCGGGTATGCCCGCCGCTGGCCGCAGCGAGCAGGGTCCGTGCCCCGCCGGGAGGCTCCTGCCGCAGCCGGAGCCGGTTCTCACGTTTTCGGGGGGCCCACGACAGAGCCGCTTACGCAACCGCATGTCTGCGAGTGCCGGCAGGGCCGCCAAGTCAACCAAAAGCGAGCGAGGCGGGGGGGAGAGCGCGGGAGGCGAGCGGGGAGCCCAGAATCCACCCCACTCCTCCCGCCTCGTGGCACGGTGGGGATTTGGCGGGGACGGTGGTGTGTCCCACCCTGGCGTGGCTGTGTCAGGGTGGCACCGGTGCCTGGCTGCCCCGTGCCATTCCCCCCCCCCCCAGCCCTCCGCCGCCGCCATCCTGGGCTGGGAAACTGGCAGTGGTGAGACGGGGTCATCTGGGGACAGCGGCTGGGGACGACGCTTGTCCCCGCTGCCAGGGCAGGGCTGTGCCCGCCGGAGCCGGTGGCACCGTGGCAGCTGGCACAGGGCTGGGATCCCGGTCCCTGCGGGTACGGGGAGATATCAATGGGGCTGGGAGGGGCTCCGTGTGCCGGGGGATGCATGTGCATGCGTGTGCATGTATGTGTGCATGCATGTGTGCGTGCGTGTGCACACACACCACCACCCCCCGTTTTGGTGCCCGCGTGTCCAGCCGGGCTTGGCCGCCGGCACCCACCTGGCTTCGCGGCTATTTCTTCCTCCAGCCTGGATTTAATTCTACCCTGCCTGTGGCTGGCGTGTAATTAGGAGCCCAAAAAAAGCCCCGGGCACCCTCTCATCCTCAGGGGTGGGTGTACACCCAGCGCCCTGGCCCCAGGGTGGGCACGGGGTGCAGGCACCCGTAGCCCCGTCTTGGCCAGTCCCAAGGGGGTGAAGGAGCCCCGTGGTCGGCAGCAGAGACCTGGCAAACTCGGAGCAGCTGGGAGGGCTGGAGCATGGGAGGGGGGGGGTCTTACCTGGCTGGGGGGGCTCTGCCTCAGCCAGAGGCTGATTTTGGGGCGTCTCCGATGTGGGACCCACCAGGGGCACAGAAGGACGCGTGGCGGCAAATCCTTCGTTAAGCCCTTGAGCCAATTACGCCACCGGAGCCGCCCCGTGGCCCGTGCAGAGGAGCCCCCGTGCCCCGGGCAGCCATAAACCCCTTAGGGGGATGATCCTGCTTAGGGCAGCACCTCAGCACCCCACGGCCCCATCACCCTCAGCCCCCCGGGGCTCTGAGCCCCCCTTCTCCCCCAGCACCGGGGATCAGTCCCAAATCATCCCCTTGTCACCCCCCCCGCCGGCGGCGTCCCCTCTGCCACCGCTTCCCCACCTGCCCTTGGGCAACTCACCCGCTTGCCACCCGCCGTCTCGGTGCTGGGGGGCACGGCGTGGGGCAGCCCCCCAGGCACACCCCACGGCAGCGCCGCCGGCAGCCGCCCCGGCACAGGGCTCAGGGTGCTGATCGGCTTTGGGGAGCTTATGGTCCTGAGCCGGCAGCTCGGTGGCTCTTCACACCTGCGAGACGATCCCGCTCCTTCAGCCTCGCCAGCGGCTCCTCACCCTCACCTCAGCCCTGGGATGTGGTCTGGCGTGGCAGGAGGGCACGACCAGGGGGTGTGCAAGGCCGGGCATCCCCCGTGCCACCCCGGGCATCCTCTGTGCCACGCCGGGAGTCCCCTGTGCCACCCATGTGCAACACTGGGCAGCCCCTGTACCACTTCGTACACCCCGTGAGCCACCCCCGTGCCATCCTAGGCACCCCATGTGCCACCCTGAGCATCCCCAGTGCCACCCTGGGCACCCCATGTGCCACCCTGAGCATCCCCAGTGCCACCCTGGGCACCCCATGTGCAACACTGGGCAGCCCCTGTGCCACCCCCTGCACCCCGTGAGCCAACCCAAGCATCCCCTGTGCCCGTTCCCCACACGCCGAGCATGCACTGCACACACTGCTGTGCACACGCACATTGCACGCACACGTGTGCACAGACACCCCCTCCATGAGTGTGCACTGCACATGCACAGACACGCACCCGCTGATGTGGGCACGCGCAGCTGCAGTGCACACACACAGCACATACACATTGCACACGCATTGCACACACAGAGCACACACACACATTGCACACACAGAGACGTTGCACACACGCATTGTGCACACCCCCCCACTACTGAGCACAAGCACACGCGTGTACCATGCACACGCATGTGCACCCACACCCCCTCCCACGAGCACCCACCCAGCCGCTCCCCGAAGGGGCTGTGGGCAGGGGGGGTACCCAGGGTGCTGCTGGAGGGTGGTGGGGGGCCAGGCACCCACCCACCGGCCGGCCCGGCCAGGGGTCCCATGGGACTGGGGAGGGGACAGGCCCTTGTGGGGACGAGGGGACAGAGCCCCCCATCACCCTCTGTCCCCATCCCTCCTTCCCCTCCCATCCTCGCTCCCTCCCTGGCTCCAGCTTTGCTCCCGGTCTCTCTTCCTCCTCCTCCTCCTCCTCCTCCCCAGCCCTTTGCCTTCCCCCAGGCTCCATCTCCTGCTGCCCCACCAGCCCCGGGGGTGCCACAGTTGGGGTTCCCCCCCCCTCCCCGAACCGGTGGCTGCCTGATCCTGCTGTGGCTGGTTCTGGGGGGGGATCGGGGCTGCTGGAGGGGGGCAGGACCCCCCCCAGGCAGCCCCCGGGCGTTGCTCCAGGTCCCACGGCTGGGGACACGTGGCTCTTTCTGCCGCCAAAGGGAGAGGTCTGTCCCTTGGGAAGTGGGGGAGACGCAGCCTGGCGAGAACCCCGAAATCCTTCCCAGCCCAGTGGGGAGGTGGGTGATTCCCCCCCCCCCGGCCCCCGCAGGGCTCAGGGCTTCCCTCCCAGCTCCGGTGCCAAGTCCCACCGTCACCAAAATGTCCCATGGGACCACTGGGAGCAAACCAGTATCCCCCAGCCCCGGCAGCTCCCCAACACCCCCCAGTCCCTGTAATCCCCCAGCATCACCCCAACATTCCCTTGTCCCAGCAACCCCCAGCCCCAGCATCTCCCTGGCATCCCCCCGGCACCCCCCCCATCCCTGGCACCCCCCCACACACCAACTGGAGCCTAAATCAATGTGGGGGCACCCCAAAACCCCTCCCCACAAAAAGCCAGGGCTCAGCAACGGCCACAAGAGAGACCCCCAAACTTGGGGGGGGGCGGGCAGCTGGATCTGGGGTGGGGAGAGGGTCCGGGGAGCAGAACTGGGGAAACAGCCCCAAATGGGGAGCAGCCACGGGAAATGCAGCCCCAGGGGTGGCCGTGGCACTGGGGACACTGGGACACGGAGCCGCGCTGGCTGCCACATCAGCAGCAGCAGGGAAGGGACCCAGCCCACAGCTGGGAGCCAGATGGGGTGGGGAAGGGCAGCGGTTGGGACCAGTCCGGACGTGTCCCCCAGACTGGGGACCCCCCGAGGAGGGCATGGGGACACTGAGCTGAACCGGGTCCCCCTGAGCTCCCCAAAATGGGGGAAAAAGGGATGGAAGGAGGGGAAGGAGGGATGGAAGGAGGGGTGAGGGAGGGCTGGGAGGGCCTGAGGAGAGAGGGATGGACAGAGGGAGGACCAGAGGAGGGGTGATGGACGGAGGAGGGATGGAAGGGGGGATGGCAGGCTGCAGGAAGGAGAGGAGCCAGGGTGGGGATGGTGGGATGAGGCCCCCCCATCCCCCTTCCCAGCCCACCCCAAGGGGGGACATCAGAAGCACCCAGTCCCTGGGGACCCTGTTGCACCCCCTCAGTGTGGGACCCCCATCACCGAGGAACCCAGGCATCTGGGCTGGCAGCGGGACACCCCAGGACATGCCATGAACCCCCCCCACATGCAGCACCGAGCACCAGAGGACAGACAGACACACAGACCAGGACAGAGACCCCCCAGAACCTCGGGGACCCCCATCTGAGTAGCAGGATAACCTCAGCCCCCCCACCCCCAGTTTGGGGGCCAACACCCCACAGCAGGGTGCCAGCACCCCTTGTCATAATACCACCCCTAAAAAAGCCCCCAAAGTGACCCAACTCACCCCAAATTGCCCCACCAAAGGGGTCCCCCCCCCAAGGCAAAGTCCACAGTGGGGCAGGGAGGGTGCAAAGGGCATCTGGGTGCTGGGCGCAGGGAGCGGGGTGCCCCGGGCACCCGGGTCCATAGTCTGGCTCTGGCGAGGAGGGTGGCACGGCGGTGCCAGGAGATGCCAGGACGCCTGGGTTTGTTGGCGGGGGGGGACGGGGGGGGGACAGAGGCCAGGGGCAACCTGAAGAGGGTGCCATGCCCAGGAAGGGTCCCTCGGGATGGGGGCTGTGGGACGGGGACCTGGGAGAGGCCCCGTGAGCCCTGCGGGTGTGGGGACAGGGCTGGGGGGGGTCTGGGGGGGGCAGGCACCCCGGGGTGCCAAGGAGGGGGGGAGGACCTGCCAGCCCCCAGCTCACGCCTCTCGGTATCCTCAGGATCATGTTCTTCATCATCATCATCATCATCTTCATAGCCATCACCTTCCTCATGATGATCTTCTACGGCTGCCGCAAGCTCTGCCAAGACCCCGTGCCCCCACCACCCTACGGGGACCCCCAGGGCCCCGTGCCCCCCCCGCTGGCCCCCATGCCTGCGCTTCCCAGTCTGCCCGGTGGGGCCATCCCCGTGGGCCTGGAGCCCCCACCCTACAGCGAGGTGGGTCCCACCCAGCAGTGGGTGCTGGGCACCCGGCTGAGCCTGGCGTGGGCGAATGTGGTGGGCTATGGGGTGGTGGGTGCTGGGGCTATGGGGTGGTGGGTGGTGGGGCGATGGGGCTCAGCAGGGCATGGGGGGACTATGGGGACCCACAAGCCCCCCCACGCCAGGGGCACCCTCACCTACTCCCATGCACCCTGCCTTGCTATGTCCCAAAGAGGGTACCCAGTTCAGCCCTGTGGTGAGGGTACCCTCCTTCCCCTGGGGACCCCGGTGTCCTGGGAGCCAGGGGGGGGTGCCACATGCCCCCCCCCACCCACTGACCCCCATTCACCCTTAGGTGACGGCGAAGCCCTTCCTCTACCCACTGCCACAGGGGCCGTGCCCCGAATGTGGCCGCGGCCCTGGGGCTCAGCCCCCCTTCGCCACCCAGACCAGCTTCTAGGGGTGAACCCCCCCCGAGGACAGCCTGGTGACAACGCTACCCTTCACTGCGGCGGGGGACATGGACCCAGGCGTCCCGATGGCCCCAAACGGATGCCTGGGTCCATGTCCCCCCCCCCAGACACCTGGGTCCACACCCCCCCAAACCATGTCATCAGAGCATGGGGTGGGGCAGGTCTTTATTTATTATTTTTAAAAGTGTGAAAGAGCTCCCTGCTATGCGGGTTTTGGGGTGCTGGGGAGGTTCAGGGGGGTACAGAGGGAGAAGGGGGAAAGTTTAGCGGGGGGGGGTCTGCACCCTGCACACACCCCCAGTTATGGGTGCACCCTGGCACTGCATGGCCTTTGCCAGGTGGCATGTGAGTGTGTGTCAGCCAGGGTCTTGACACCCTGTCCCTGTCCCCATCCCTATCCCTATCCCTATCCCTATCCCTATCCCTATCCCTAAACCTATCCCCATCTCTATCTCCATCTCCATCCCCATCCCGATCCCCATCCCATTCCCATCCCCATCCCCTTCCCCATCTCATCCTCATCCCTGTCCTGATCCCCATCCCATTCCCATCCCAATCCCATTCCCATCCCCATCCCTGTCCCTGCCCCTATCCCCATCCCCATCCCTCTCCCCATCCCTATCCCATTCCCATTCCCATCACCATCACCATCCCCATCTCATCCTCATCCCCATCCCTATCCCAATTCTCATCCCCATCCCATTCCCATCCCCATTCCCATCCCCATCACCATCCCCATCCCCATCCCATTCCCATCCCCATTCCCATCACCATCACCATCCCCATCTCATCCTCATCCCCATCCCAATTCCCATCCCCATCCCATTCCCACCCCCATCCTTGTCCCCATCCCCATCACCATCTTATCCTCATCCCTGTCCCCATCTCATCCCCATCCCCATCCGCATCTCATCCTCATCCCCATCCCATCACCATCCCATCCTATTTTCGCCTCCATCCCACCCCCTCCCCACCCCGAGAGACAGGCCTGGGTCAGCAGGACATCAGGGTTTATTGAGTGGGAAGCACATTCCCCGGCACGGGGCCATCCCCACAGCCGGTGTCCCCGGCCACGCGTGCCGCTTGCCGGCCCCGGCGCCGCTTGATCTTCTTCTTGAGGAGCAGCAGGTCCAGGTAGAGCAGGCGGCCCAGGACGGCGGAGGCGCACAGCAGCCCCCCGTGCAGGGCACCCGCCAGCCCGCAGCTGAACACGTCCTGCCCTGGGGACGAGCCGCGGTGGGACACGGCCACCCCCCGGGGGGGACACAGCCACCACCGCCAGGGACCCGGCCACCACCATGAGAGGACATCCCGCGCTGCAGGGAGCCCTCGGGGACACCCTCTGCAGCCTGGAGCGGGGCATGGGGACAGAGGGACAGAGGGATAGGGGGACATGGGGACACAGGTCCCTTACCTGTCAGGTAGAGGTTCTTCACGGGTGTCTCGGCTCTCATGGCGGCCACCACGGCCGGGCTGAAGCGGCCGACGTCGTGCTCGGTGCCGTACATCTCCCCGCGGGGAGCCGCCAGGTAGTGCTGGTTGGTGAGCGGCGACGCCGCCTCCACGAAATCCACCTGCCCGGTCAGAGGCACGGGGGTGTTTGGGGCACATCGGGGTGCACCGGACACCCGGGGGTACGCAGGGCACGTCGGGGTGCATGGGGCACAGGGGACACGCAGGGGACACCCATGCCACCAAACAGCAGGTCCCACCGCAACAGGTCCAAGTCTACCTGGTGGTGCCCACCCCATACAAAAGTCCTGGGGGCTGTGATGCCCCATGGCTTTGCAGGGCACCCTATCCCCACTGGGGACCCCAACCCCACAGGGCACCCCGTCCTGTTGGGCACATCCCCACTGGGGACCCCATGCCCACCAAGCGGGGACCATCCCCGCAGGGCACCCCATCCTGCCTGGGCACCCATGTCCCCACTCTGCACTCCATGTCTGCTCTGCGCCCGCACCCATGGGGCACCCCAGCTCTGTGGGGCATCCAATCCCACAAGGCACCCCATTCCCATGGGGCATCCCACCCACACAGGGCACTCTATTCCCACTGGGCACCCCAACCCTGCTGGGCACCCCAACTCCACAGGCCACCCAGTCCCCATTGTGCACCCCATTTCCACTGTACACCCATCCCTGTGGGGCACCCCACCTCTGAAGGGGTACCCCAACCCCACAGGGCACCGGGGGACTCCATCCCTAGAACCCCCCCCCCCCATCCCTGCAGAACACCCTGTCCCCACCATGCGCTCTCCCCGCTGGGCACCCCACGTGGCAGGGGACACCGTGGGGACCCCCGTCACCTTGTCGCGGAGGTGGGGGAAGCGCTGCAGTGCCCGTTCCAGCAGGCGCTGGGCAATGGCCAGCTTGTACCGCTGGTAGTCGGGGCCCCGGTGCTTGGCGCGGGTCCCGGCCCACTCCTCGAACCACTCGTACCGCGCCATGGTCAGGATGGTCATGCATGACCGGCCTGCAAGGAGGGGGGTGACAACCCCATTCCCGTTGCGGGGGACCCCGGTACTGGTGTCACCCTGGGACGTTGGCGGGTGGGTGGCGGTGCCCACCCCATAATCCCAGCTGGTGGGATTAAGGAGCCTCAGAGCCCACAAAGCCGAGCGGGATCGGAGCTGCAAAGCTGGGGGGGGAGACATGGGGGACCCCCCCCAACTCCGTACCTGGGTGCCGCTGCTCGTAGGTGGGATCCTTGGCGGCGGGGAAGGTGAGGAACATCATGGCCAGGTTTTCGGGGACGTCGTCACGGCTCAGGGCAGCGTAGCGGGTCATCCTGCGGGTAGAGCCATGCAACCCACCATGCACCCCCCCCCCCGCCGTGCACCCACCCTGGGGTGCCCGGGGACCCCTTACATGGCGTCTAGGTCGTTGTGGGGGTAGATCCAGAAGTTGGTGGCGGGCAGGGCCAGCTCGGCCGCGCTGCCCCGCAGCCCCACGAACACCAGGAAGGAGCCCATGCCGTGTCGCACCATGGCCAGGCGGGAGCGGATGCCTGCGGGAACGTGGGTTGGGATGTGGAGATGACACCCTGTCCCTGCGGGGGGGATGCCAGGGATGCTGGGGACATGGGGAAGTTGGGGACACAGGGAACACAGGGATGCTGGGGACGTTGGTGATGCTGGGCACACTGGTGATGCCAGGGACACAGGGACGCTGGGAATGTGGGGATGCCAGGGACACCCGGGATGCTGGGGACTCCAGTGATGCTGAGGACACAGGGATGCTGGGGACTCTGAGGACACCAGGGACACGGGGGATGGTGGGGACGTGGGTGATGCCAAGGACACAGGCAGGCTGGGAATGTGGGGATGCCAGGGACACCAGGGATGCTGGAGACATGGGGACACCAGGGACATGGGGATGCTGGGGACTCCGGTGTTGCTGAGGACACAGGGATGCTGGGGACTCTGGGGACACCAGGACACAGGGATGCTGGGAACATGGGAACGCAGGGATGCTGGGGACACCAGGGACACAGGGATGCTGGGGACACTGGTGATGCTGGGGACACAGGGATGTGGGACATAGGGACAGGGTACCTGGGTGGCTGCGGAGCGGGGGGGGCAACAGCTTGCCGAAGGTATTGAAGATGCCGGCGTCGGAGATGACGAGGGGGGCGAAGATCTCCACCTCCTCCTCGCTCGGCCCCTTCTGCACCACCACCCCTGGGAGGCACGGGAGGGGGGGTGATGGGGGGGGGGGGGGCGCAGGGCACTGCCACCCTGTCCCCATCCTGTGTGTGTCCCCCCACCACAGCAGGGGGCTGGGACGGGGAGAGGGGGGTCAGCGCTCACCCGCAGCGGTGCCGGCGGGGGAGACGAGGATGCGGGTGACGGGGGCTCGCACCAGCACGGCCCCCCCCGCGCGCTCGATGAGGGGCACGGCGTGGAAGGCGATCTCGCTGGCCCCCCCCCGCGGGTACCAGGCCCCCCGTTGGTAGTGGTGCACCATCAGCATGTTCACCAGGAAGCTGGAGTCCCGCGGGGCCGTGCCTGGGGACGGGGAGGGGGATGCATGATTTGGGGGGACAGGCACAGCCAGCCCCCGCCCCAACACGGGGCAGCCCTCCCCTATCACGACATGGCCTCCCCAATCGCGATATGGCCTCCCCTATCGTGACACGGCCCTCCTCATCATGATACAGCTGTCGCCTATCGTGATACGGCCCTCCCCTCTCGTGATACAGCCTTCCTCTATTGTGACATGGCCTCCTCTATCACAACATGGCCCTCCCCATCACGATACAGCCTTCCCCTATCACAATACAGCCCTCCCCTATCGTGAGGGTGCCCTCCCCTATCACAATGTATCCTTCTGCTACCATGACACAGCCTTCCCCTGTCGCGACACAGCTCTCCCCTATTGCAATGTGGCCCTCCCATATCATGACACAGCCTGCCCTATTGCAATGCAGCCCTCCCCATCACAATACAGCCCTCCCCATCGCGATGACGACATCCCCTATCATGACATGGCCCTCCCTTATCGTGATATGGCCCTTCCCTATCACGACGCAGCCTCTTCTATTGCAACAGAGCCTTCCTTCATCACCATAGTTCCCTTCCCTATCGCGACACGGCCCTCCTCTACCGCAATGGTGCCCTCCCTATCGCGACGGCCCCATCCCTATCGCGACGGCCCCATCCCTATCGCGACGGCCCCCTGACCATAGAAGAGGTAGCTGAGCAGGGCGCGCAGGTCGCGGTCGGCCGTCAGCCGGGCCACGGCCTCGCTGTGGCTGGTGGCCGCCATGCGGAAGACGGGCGAGATCCGGTAGATGAGGCCGGTGCGGACCAGGAGGGCGGCCAGCCACCGCGGCACCATTTTCAGCACCGCCAGCAGTGCCACGTGCCGCGAGGCCATCTGCGTGGGGACCGGCCCCGCGTCACCTCCGGCCACCTCCATGGTGGCCACTGCCACCACCATGTCCTCGTGATTGTCACCGCTGTGACCCCAGCACCACCCGTGTCCCCAGCGCCCAGCCCCACCATGCCCACCAGCCACGTCCCCACCGTCCCCATCACTTGTCCTCACCACGCCCAATGCCTGTGTCCCCACCATGACCATCACGCTTGTCCCCAACATTCCCACTGCCGCTTCCCCACCATGCCCATCATTCTTGTCCCCAACATGCCCATTACTTTTGTCCCCACCATGCCCATTACCTGTGTCCCCACCATGCCCATCACTTCTGTCCCCACCATGCCCATCATCTGTGTCCCCAACATGCCCATCACACTTGTCCCCAACATGCCCATCACTTCTGTCCCCACCATGCCCATCACTTCTGTCCCCACCATGACCGTCATCTGTGTCCCCAACATGCCCATCACCCGTGTCCCCTCCATGCCCATTACCCTTGTCCCCAACGTTCCTACTGCCCCTTCCCCACCATGACCATCACCCACGTCCCCACCAGTGCCACCACCCCCATCCCCACACCCACATCCCAAGCTGGCCAGTCCGAGCCGAAATAATCCCAACACCGCACCCCGGGGACGTGCCACCACCCACGGAAGGGTGTCCCCAGGGCGGTCCCACCTTGGAGAGCCTCATGAACTCCCTGATGGCCGCCTTCTCGGCGGGGAACTGCTCCTCCAAGGCGGCGGCGAAGGCGGCCTTGCCGGATCGGAGCTGGTAGCGCCGGGGCCCCAGGCAGACCTCGTCGTAGGGGTCGGGCAGGCGCTGCCAGCACAGCTGCCCGTCCGTCAGCTGGTCCAGCGCCACGCGCAGCATGCTGCCCTCGTGCATCTGCCCCACGTAGTGGATGCCTGCGGGTCCCAGGGGGTCAGCCAGCCGGGGGGGGCGGCGGTGGCGGGACCCCCCCAGGGTGGCAGATGGGGGAATTAAGTGTTTAACCATCATCTGCTGCGGGTCACCTTGAGGGGTGGTGGCGTGGCCTGGGCTGCGGGCACGGCACGTGTATCGCATGCGCGCGCTGCACACACACACACACACACATTGCACGCACGCGCTGCACACAAACAGCACGGGCGTTGCGTGTGCTCGCTGTACACACAATGCGTGCACATACGTTGCGTGCAAACAGTGTGCACGCTGCAAACGCGCTGCAGGCTGTGCAGACACACTTGCACGGCACGCTGCGAACACAAATGGGGTGCAAACAGCGCGCTCGCTGCAAAAGCACTGCAGGTGCTGCACGCGAGCATGCTGCTTGCAAACAGTGCATGCATGCTGCACACAAACGGTGCATGCACTGCAAAAACACTGCAGACACTGCACATGCACACTGCCGTACCTGGCCAGTGCACACTGTAAACAGGCACAGGCACCTCACGCGTGTGCGCACAGTGCACACGCACTGACTGAATGTGCAAGCAGGGCACGCTGCACACAGGCACTGCATGCACGCGTTGCAAACACACCCAGCCTGCAACCCTGCTGCACAGGGACGCACACAGGAGTGCAACCAGCCTGTGGACACACGGCAGGGTAGGTAACACCCGCCCTGCATGCACACAGACTGAGCTACACCCACACGCTGCCTGCACATGCAGGCACATGCTGCCTGCATGCACCTGCACGTTGCCTGCACACACAGGCGCACGCTGCCTGCACACTGCCTGCACACACCTATGCTGCCTGCACACGCAGGCGCACGCTGCCTGCACACACCTGAACACGCAGGTGCATGCTGCCTGCACACACCTGCATGCTGCCTGCACACGCAGGCGCACGCTGCCTGCACACACTGCCTGCACACGCAGGCACACGCTGCCTGCACACACCTGCACGCTGCCTGCACATGCAGGGACATGCTGCCTGCACACACCTGCACGCTGCCTGCACACGTAGGCACACGCTGCCTGCACACACCTGCACGCTGCCTGCACACGTAGGCACACGCTGCCTGCACACACCTGCACGCTGCCTGCACACACACCTGCACGCTGCCTGCACACGTAGGCACACGCTGCCTGCACACACCTGCATGCTGCCTGCACACGCTGCCTGCACGCAGAGGCCCAGGCGCAGGCAGGCAGCCGGGGGTGCCGGGGCTGGGGGTGTCCTTACCCACGTCGAACTCGGTGCCCTGCTCCTGGAAAGTGTGGCAGCACCCACCGGCCTGGTCGTGCTGCTCCAGCACCAGCACCCGCTTGCCCGCCTTGGCCAGGGTGCCCGCCGCCGCCAGGCCCCCCATGCCGCTGCCGACGACCACGGCGTCCAGCTCCGGTGGCACCCGATGGGCGCTGAACCCTGCGCACACGCGTGTGCCTGAGCAACCCCCCCCCCCCCATCCTTGCACGGGGACGTGCGGACGGACAGCACGCCCAGAGTGCCACGGGACGGACGGACAGACAGCACTCACCCCGCTTCAGGACCTTGTCACGGACCCGCGGCTCCGTCACCAGCGGCCGGGGGGGCCCCGAGGGTGGCCGGGCAAAGGGGTTGCCGGCCGGGGCCAGGAGCCGGTGGGCCACCAGCCCCAGCGCCAGCGTGGCCAGGGCCACCAGCAGCAGCAGCGTGACCCACATGGCTGCCACCGCGCACAGCACCTTATAGATGCTGCACCGTATAGCCCGGGCACCTTATAGCCGCGGCAGCTTATAGACAGAGGAGATTATAGACACGCTACTTTATAGCCGCAGCAGCTTATAGCCACCACAGCTTAAAGCCACAGGAGCTTATAGCCACTGCACTCTATGGCCACAGCACCCTATGGCCATGGTACCCTGTGGCTATGGCACCCTATGGCTATGGCACCCTATGGCACCCTATGGCTATGGCACCCTATGGCCACAGCACCCTATGGCCACGGCACCCTATGGCCATGGTACCCTGTGGCTATGGCACCCTATGGCTATGGCACCCTATGGCCACGGCACCCTATGGCCACAGTACCCTATGGCACCCTATGGCTATGGCACCCTATGGCCACAGTACCCTATGGCTATGGCACCCTATGGCCACGGCACCCTACGGCCACAGCACCCTATGGCCACGGCAGCTCACAGCCGAGGGGTGCAGGAAGCAAGGGGTCCTGGGCCCCCCCCCCCCACCCCTTAACTCTTTGGTGGTGGTGCTGGGACACACTGGGACATGGCGGGAGAGGGGCCAGGCCCTGGGGTGACAGGGTGCGTGCACACGCGTGTGGGTGGTGCACAGGCGCGTGCATGAGGTGGAGGGGTGTGTGGTGCTGGGGTGTGCTGGGTGCTGCACACGCACATGTGCATGCACGGATGCAGCTGTGCAAATGCATGCATGCCCGTAGTTGTGCAAGGAAGCACACGCACACCTACACACCTGTGCAAGCAAACCGTACACACACACGGGCTAACACATGCATCCCCCCCCACATGCATGTCTGTGCAAACACACATTTGCACACCCATACACACACCCCCTGTGCAAAACACACACTTGCACACCCCTCACACACCCCCCCCATACCCCCTCCTTACCCACCCACCCACGCGTGCACACCCACACCCACACCCCCCCCCAGCTCTAGTGCCTGCAGCTCTGCTGACCTCTCCCGGCAGCACCCAGTAAGGGCCTGTGTGTGCAATGTCACACATGCACACACATGTGCGCACCAACACACACAGACCCCCCCTACTCCCCCCACCAACCCCCCAACACCCCCCCCAGCACCCACAACCACCAAACCCCAAATACAGCCACACGTGAACACACACGCGTGTGTGCATGCACACACGTGTGCGCGCGCACACACACACTGTCCCCCCCCACCCAGCCCCACAAACACCCTCCAGGCACCAAACTGGGGCGAAACACTGATTTGCAGAGAAAAAACCATCAGCACCAGGTGGGAGACGGGCAGGGTGGCGCAGAGGTGACACCGGTGACACCATGTGTCCCCCCCCCCCAGAAGTGTCCCACCACCAGCTGGATTTGGCCGTAAGGGACAAACCTGCTGCTTTTCTCACCTTTATCTTTAATAAAAGTCACAGCAAAGTACCAAAAAGGAACAACCCGGGGATGGGGACGGGGACAGAGGGTGGCCGAGGGGGGGGGGGGGGGGGGGGCTCAGGGCAGGAGGGAGGGGGGCACACACACGCCACCGGCAAGGGGGGGCACACGCGTGTGCATACGCACCTGCACGCGTGTGCCCTGCGCTCCCCGTGTCCCCATCCCTTGGGGTCAGCCCACGACAGCCCCCCCCCAAGACAGCCCCAGGAGTGCCCCAGTGAGCCCTCAACAACAGCCCCCCCCCCCGGGGTTAATTACAGGGTTAATTAAAGGTTAATTACAGGGCAGAACCCACGTGGGCAGGGGGGCTCGGGGGGTTATTGCTACCTGGGAAGTGGTGATGGGGGGGGCACAAGGGACAGAGAGGGACCCCCACTCTGGTAAAGATGAAAGGGGGTCCCTGGGGGGGGGGGGGGGTGCAGCCTGGGGGGGGGTAAGCCAGGACACTTGGGTCCATGGCAGTCTATGGGGCTCCAGCTGGGTGTGACCCCCCCACCCCCAGCCCTGGGGGTCCCGACCCACGCGTTGCCCCGGGACGGGGTGTGCTTCCCCATGGGGAAACTGAGGCACAGGGTGGGCTTCCCCAGGGGGAAACTGAGGCACGGGGCTACAAAGGGCCAGAGCCACACAGTGCTGGAGGACCCCCATCCTCCCCGTGCCCCCCCCCAGCTCACAGCAAACCCGGCTGGGGGGGTGGCACGGTCCCCTGGGATCATATGGGGCAGGGGGGAGGTTTTGGCAGTGAATTAGCTGTGTGGGTGCTGGGCACGGAGGGGGGGTCTGTCACCCCCATGGGACCCCACTGGCTGCTTCTGCCCCCCCCCCCCATAAATCTGGGTGTGGGTAGGAGGGAGACAGGGACCAGGCTTGGGCGAGGGGGGGGGCTCTGCAGAGAGCCACCTCCCCCCCCACCCCAGCGCTGAGCACGGCAAACTCATCACACCAGTGGGTGAGACGGCAGGTGCACAACCACCTTCCTCCCTCCTCCTCCTCCTCCTGGCCGGGCTGGGGGTGGGGGGGTGAAGGTGGTGGGGACCCCCCCCCCCCGGGTGAGGGGGGGGGTGTGGGGGGGGGCACTAGTAAACCCAGCTGACGGGCACCCACTGAGGCTGGGCGCGCAGGTTCTCCATGGCCTCCCGCAGCCGCCCGAAGGTGCGCTCCAGGTCGTCGTTGGTCAGGCTGAGGTCGAAGTAATGGCCGTAACCGCGCTGGATCCGGCCGCTCTCCTCCACCGTCCGCCTGGCGTCGGCCTCCTGCCCCACACAAACCCTGCCTCAGTTTCCCCATCGCTCCCCGTGTCCCCCCCTGCCCTCCCCGGAGAGGGGACCCACCGTGAGCTGCTTAGTGGCCACGCCGCTCTCCAGTGCCGCCCGGTTCATGGCCCGCAGCATCTCGGGGCCGGGGGCTTCGATGAAGACCACATATGGAACGAATTCAGCCGTTCTCAGCACCTTCACCGCCTGGGCGGGAGGGGATGGCACTGAGCCCTGGGGTGGTGGGCAGCCCCTTCCACCCCCTTGGTGTCCCCCCCACCCCGGGTCCCCTACCTGGGGGTTGACGTCCAGGATGCACATCTTGCCGGCCTCAACCACGGCACGGATGGAGTCGATCTTGGTGCCGTAGAGGTTGCCCTCGTACTCGCCGTGCTCCAGGTACCGCCCCGCCTTGATGTCCGCCTCCATCTCCCCCCGCGACACGAAGCGGTACCCGTGCCCGTCCTTCTCGTTTTCCTTCGGCTTCCGTGACGTGTCTGCTCCGGGGATGGCCCATCTGAGCGTCACCCACCCAGCCCGCGGGTCCCACCCTGGGGAGCACCCACAGCCTGCGGGGACGGGGCTGTGATGCTGCACACGCATGCCCAGTTCCCCGGTGGTGGCCACGTTGGGCTGTGCTGGGGATGGTGATGCTCATGGGGGACAGGGATGCTGGTGTAGGACAGGGATGCTCGCAAGGGACAGGGATGCTGGTGGGGGATAGGGATACTCGCAGGGGACAGGGATGCTTGCAGGGGACAGGGATACTCACAGGGGACAGTGATGCTGGCGGGGACAGGGATGCTCGCAGGGGACAGGGATGCTTGCAGGGGACAGAGATGCTGGTGTAGGACAGGGATGCTCGCAGGGGACAGTGATGCTGGCGGGGACAGGGATGCTTGCAGGGGACAGGGATGCTGGCAGGGACAGGGATGCTCGCAGGGGACAGGGATGCTGGTGTAGGACAGGGATGCTCGCAGGGGACAGAGATGCTGGTGTAGGACAGGGATGCTCGCAGGGGACAGTGATGCTGGCGGGGACAGGGATGCTTGCAGGGGACAGGGATGCTGGCAGGGACAGGGATGCTCGCAGGGGACAGGGATGCTGGTGTAGGACAGGGATGCTCGCAGGGGACAGTGATGCTGGCGGGGACAGGGATGCTCGCAGGGGACAGGGATGCTGGTGTAGGACAGGGATGCTCGCAGGGGACAGTGATGCTGGCGGGGACAGGGATGCTTGCAGGGGACAGGGATGCTGGCAGGGACAGGGATGCTCGCAGGGGACAGGGATGCTGGTGTAGGACAGGGATGCTCGCAGGGGACAGTGATGCTGGCAGGGACAGGGATGCTGGTGTAGGACAGGGATGCTCACAAGGGACAGTGATGCTGGCGGGGACAGGGATGCTGGTGCAGGGGACAGGGATGCTGGTGTGGGACAGTGATGTTCACGAGGATGGTGATGCTCGCAGGGGACAGTGATGCTCATGGGAATGGTGATGCTCACAGGGGACAGCGATGCTGGCAGGGACAGTGATGCTCAGAGGGGACAGTGATACTTGCAGGGGACAGTGATGCTGGTGAGGGATGGTGATGCTGGCGGGGTCAGTGATGCTCACGGGGACAGCGATGCTCGCGGAGGACAGCGATGCTCACGAGGACACTCACAGGGGATGGTGGTGCCGTAGCGCGCCTGGTCCGACATGATGAGCTTGTTCTTGAGGCTGCGGCGGCCCACGCCCTGGGCGCCGATGAGCACCAGGGTTTTCCGGCGGAAGGGGGGCATGCGGGCCACCTCCTCGTAGATCAGCAGCTCGTGGCGGTCGAACTCTGGGCGAGGGACGGGGCTGTCACCCCCAGCGGGACCCCAAGCCGGGTGCCGTGGGGACCCCAAGGCACCCCATCCCGTGAGGTGCCACCACGAGCCTGCCATGGGCATGGCCTGGGGACCGTCCCCCCCTTCCCTGGGGGAACGCCATCAGGGGACGCTCACCGGCGTTCTTCGTCGTCAGGTACATCATCCTCTTCTTCCTCTTCCCGCTGAGGCTGCCACACAGGGTCCCTGCCGAGGGCACGAGGGCTGGCTGAGCTGGGGAAGGGGACGGGGACGGGGACAGTGCCGTGGCACGGGGACGGTGCCACGGGAGCTGGGAACCTGCCGGAGGGGCAGTGCCGTGGGGACGTCACCCCAGGGAGTCGGGGACCTGCCGCGGGGACAGTGCCACGGGGATGGGGACATCACCGTGGGGCGATGGGGACATTGCCATAGGGTGGAGGGGACCCACCGTGCTCCCCCTCGGGAGGTGACTGCCTGTCCCCCCGCCCCCAGGGCCGTGTGCCCACCCAGTACCAGAGTGGGGGCTCCGTACCGGAGGTGGGGGCCACCTCCACGTCCCGCTTGACGAAGGCCTTCCGTTTCTCCTCCAGCAGCTGGCTGGGCACCAGCCCCGCGCTGCCCCCCTCCACGTGGCACGCCTGGGGGGGACAGCGCCGCACATGGGGACCCCGGCCCCACGGGGACCCCCCCAGCCCCACAGGGACCCCCCCCTGCCACAGCTTCCAGGGACCATCCCCAGCCCCACAGACCCCCCCAAGCCCCAGGGACCCCCCCAGCTCCCAAGGACCCCCTTAGTTTCCAGGGAACCCCCCAGCTCCCAAGGACTCCCCCCAGCTTCCAGGGACCATTCCCAGCCCCACAGACCCCCCCAAGCCCCAGGGACCCCCCCCAGCTCCCAAGGACTCCCCCCAGCTTCCAGGGACCATCCCCAGCCCCAGGGACCCCCCAAGCCCCAGGGACCCCTCGAGCTCCCAGGGACCCCCCTCAGCTCCCAGTGACCCCCTCAGTTTCCAGGAACCCCTCCCAGGGACCCCCCCCAAGCCCTAGGGACCCCCCCCCAGCTCCCAGGGACCCCCCCTCAGCTCCCAGGGACCCCTCAGTTTCCAAGGACCCTCCCCAGCTCCAGGGACACCCCTGACCCTCTGTGGACCCCAGCTGCTGGGGGGTCCCCCAGGAAGGGGGAAAAGGGCCAGACACCCCCCCCCCACCCCCCAGGGCCCCCCCCCTGACCTGCCACCAGTTGGGGTCGTCCTGGTTGACGATCTGCAGCAGGTCACCGGCGGTGAACTTGAGCCCGGCCTCCTTGCAGGGGATGAGGCTGTCGGTGGCCGGGTCGTAGTCGAAGTGACACTTGACAAAAACCTGGGCACCGGGGGGGGGGGGGGTCAGTGGGGGGGGGCAGGGGAGGCCGCCGGACCCTTGGGTTCCCCTCTCTGCATCGCCCGCACGCTGCCGGCCCGTGCCTCAGTTTCCCCAGGGTGGCAGCGGGAAAGGCGGGAGCCGCCCCACGCACGCACGCGTGGACACACACGCGTGTGTGCAACTGGCTAGGCGCCCCCCCCCACCCTGGCGCTCCCCCGCCGTCCGGCGCAGCCAGGCACGCACGGCACCCGCGCACACGCAGGCGGCACCGGCGGCCACCGCCGCGCCCCACAGGGCACCCACGGTGGCACCCACGCACAGCCCCAGGCCCACGCACAGGCACGCGCAGGCGGCCAGCGCCGCCGCCGCCGCGCTCGCGACGGCGCACATGCGTGCGGCAGCGTGCAAGGGCGGACGCAGGCGCCGCACACGCGTGTGCTTGCGCGCGGGACCTCTGCCCTGCGCTGGCAGCGGCAGGGTGCCACGGGGACAGCCCGGCGCAGGGACACGCCGTGCCAGGGGACGCGGTGACAGCGCCGCTTTGTCCCCACGGAGCCAGGGTGACGGCAGGCGCCTGCGCCAGGCTGGCACCGGGAGGGGACGGCGGAGGGGGGGGGGACACAGGGCACCCTTTGCCACCCAGGCACCCAGGTCCTGGCGTGGGGGACGGGGACGGGGACAGGGCAGGGATGGGGACAGTGCAGGTGTCACCGCAGCCGGGTGCCACCACCAGTGCCGGGTGCGCGGGGCACAGCGGGGGGGCACTGGGGTCCCAGTAGCCACGGGGCACGTGGGCACGGGGCGAGTCCCTACCGGTGTGCGTGGACAGGGGGACGTGGGGGTCGTGGGGCTGGGGGGACACGTGGGGAGCTGAGGCACGTGGCAAGGGGACACGGGGCACGTGGGCACGAGGCAGGGGGACGCGGGACACGCCAGCATGGGGACGTCGGCAGGGCGGCACGGGGACAACACGGCCACAGAGACGGGGGGACGCAGACCCACGGGCAGGGGACGAGGGAGCCGTGGGCAGGGTGCTGGGTGCGGGATGCGGATGGAGGGGTGCGGGGTGGGGGGGGTGCCGGTACCTGCCGGGGGGGGTGAGGCTCCTGGTAGCTGGGCAGGATCTTGAGGACGACGCTGCCGCTGGCGTGGCGCAGGCTGTCCTGCAGCGCCCGTGGGTCGCTGCCCACCTCCCGCCCGTTCACCTCCCGGATGACGTCCCCAACGTGCAGCAGCCCCTGCTGTGCCACCATGCCCCCGTGCAGGATGCGGGCGATGACCAGTTCCCCCCGCTCCACCCGGAACGTCACCCCCTGGGTGACACGGCCCCACGTCAGCCCTACGCCGGCGTCCCCGCCGTAGCGTCCCATGTCACCCAGCCGGCACGCTCCGGTCACACCGGCAATGCTGCCGGCACCCCGTAATGCCCCCCCAGCACTCAACAATGGCCACAGCACCCCATAATGCCCACAGCACCCCGCAGTGTCCCAGCACCCTACAACGTCCCCAGCACCCAGAAACACCCCCAGCACCCTGCAATGTCCCCAGCACCCTGCAATACGCCAGCACCCCACGATGTCCCAGCACCCTACAACATCCCCGGCACCCAGAAACCCCCCCAGCATGCCGCAACGGCCCCAGCACCCAACAACACCCCCAGCACCCCACAATGCCCCCAGAACCCCCAGCACCCCACAGCACCCTGCAATGGCCCCAGCACCTTGCAATGCCCGCAGCGTCTTGCAATGGCCCCAGCTCCCAACAACACCCCCAGCACCCCACAACGCCCCCAGCACCCCCAGCACCCAGCAACACCCCCCCAGCACCTCGAAATGTTCCCAGCACCCCACAACACCCCCAGCACCCCACAATGCCCCCGGCACCCCCAGCACCCTGCAATGCCCCCAACACCTTGAAATGCCCTCAGCACCCCACAATGCCCCCCAGCACCCCGCAGCACCCCGCAAAGCCCCCAGCACCCTGCAATGCCCCCAGCACCTTGAAATGTCCCCAGCACCCCACAACACCCCCAGCACCCCACAATGTCCCAGCACCCTACAACACCTCCAGCACCCAACAACACCCCCAGCACCCCACAATGCCCCCAGCATCCCCAGCACCCAGCAACACCCCCCAGCACCCTGCAATGCCCCCAGCACCCAACAACACCCGCAGCACCCCACAATGCCCCCAGAACCTTGAAATGACCCCAGCACCCCACAATGCCCACAGCATCTTGCAATGGCCCCAGCACCCAACAGCCCCAGCACCCCACAATGCCCCCAGCATCCCCAGCACCCAGCAACACCCCCAGCACCCTGCAGCACCCCCAGCACCCCACAACGCCCCCAGAACCCTGAAATGACCCCAGCACCCCACAACGCCCCCAGAACACCCAGCACCCTGCAATGGCCCCAGCACCTTGCAATGCCCGCAGCACCTTGCAACGGCCCCCGCACCCAACAACCCCCCCAGCACCCCACAACGCCCCCAGCACCCCCAGCACCCCGCAGCACCCAGCAACGCCCCCCCAGCACCCCGCAGCACCCCACGCTGGGGCTCACCAGGTTCTCGCCGGCCGTCTTGCGGATGCCCACCATGCGCACGGCGTCGGGGGGCACGGGCTGGTTGTTGAAGGTCGGATCCAGAACGGGGCTGGGTGGGGGTGTCTCGTAGCTCTTGGAAGCCACCGAGTCGTGGGTCTCCAGCAGAGACTGCAACACCCCGGGTGGAGGGGAGTGGGTGGGCTGTCACACCCGCGTTATCGCACCCGCGTTATCGCACCCGCCTCGCACGCGCGGGCCTCGCGCACCCCACCTGGAAGTGGGGTTCGCGCAGGATGCGGGCCAGCTCGGCGGCCGCGCTGTCCTGCCGCGCCAGGTGCCCGATGTCACGCAGGATCTCCTGCACCAGCTCCAGGTTGTTGTCCCTCACCGCCTCCAGCTTCGTCTCCTCCAGCCGCTCGTGGGCCTGAGGGGGGGGATCGGGGGGGGGGATTAGGGACCCCCGCGCCGCCCACCCGCTCGCTAATACCCCCGGCATCTGCTCTCGATGCAGGGAGCGGGGGGGGGGACACACGACACGGTCCCCGGCCCGCAGCGGGGGAGTCCGTGGCATGGCCCAGCGTGCGCACGCACACGCGCGAGCACGCCGACGCGCCCTTTGCACGCGCGGAGCGCCCTGCGTGCACGCGCGCGTGCCAAGCCACCCTTTTGGATGCAGAGGGGCATCCCTCAGACGCCCGCGTGCGCACGCCCTTGCACGCACGTCGCCGCTGCACGACCGCGTGCACGTGCAAATACACGCAGACGTACCGGCAAACACGCAGGACGTGGGGCCAGCCACACACACCCCATCGACACGGCCGGCGGGTGACACGCACACACGTGCACACACACACGCGTTCACACCCACCCAGCCATGCACACCCAGCACCCTCCCCTGCCCCCACCCCACGCGTGGCCCGCCCTCACCCCCACGCTGCAGCCTCACACGCACAGGCGTGCGCACACGCACATGCCAATGTGCACGCTCACTTCCATGCGTGCGCACGCACACACGTGCAAACATGCGCACACACCTCCCTGCGCGCACGCGCACGCGCACATTCGTGCGTGCGCACCCACTTGCGAGCGTACATCCATGCACGCACATGTGCGTGCATACATGCACACGTACATGCATACACACACGTGCACGCGCACACACGTATGCGCAGACATGCACAGCCACCTCCCTGTATGCACCCACGCATGTGCGAGCACGCATCCATGTACAGACACGCATGTACGTGCATACATCCATGCCCATGTATGTGCACACATACACACGCAGGTATACACATGCACGTGTACATGCATCCACACGCATGTGCATCTTCCTCCAGACAAGCACACAGGTGCATGCACACACTCGTGCACCCATACACCCGTGCCCACCCGTGCACGCACACCCGTGCCCCCACATCCCCCCCCGCCCCGCGCCCCACACGTTGCCACCTGCAGCGGGAGGTCTGGGGGGGGGACACGGGGACACGGTGCCACCCCCCGTGTCACCGTACCTTCGCCAGGGACCTTACTATTGGGCTCTCCATGATGCCGCGGAGGAAGATGAGGTCCAGGTCGGCGGCCCCCGGGGTGCCGGGGAGCCCCATCAGGTTGTCCAGGACCTGCTGCATGGCTGGGGGGGGGATGACACAGGGACACGGCAAAGGGGGGGGACATGGGGACATGGGGGGGGGGGGCAGAGCAGGAGAGAGCGGCAAAATGTGGGTGAAAGTCAAACGGAGCGGGGGGTGCCCGTGCCCCACGCCATCCTGTCCCACTCCCCCCGGGGTTATGGGACCTGGTGGGGAATGAGGGGGACGGTGTGGGGGTCCCCTGGGAGCAGGGACCCCCCCACACCTCGTTCTACAGGAAGGATAGACAAACGGACGTGCCTTGCCTGGGGGGGGGGGGGCCGTGGGGTAGGCAGGAGCCCCCCAACACCTCGGGGTGGGGGCTAAGGTCTAATCCTGGCTGCTCAGCCCCACAGCCCCCCCCGTGCCTCAGTTTCCCCGACTGAGGAGCACCCCATCCCCGTGCAAAGAGCTCACCCACACAAGGACCTGCTCTCCCCCCCCCCTCAATCCCCCCCCCTCAGCCCCCCGTACCTGCAGGGAGTTGCACTGTACCCCCAGTCCCTGCGGTGGGGGCCACAGAGAGCCCCCCCCTAAAGTCAGCACTGTGGGGGGGCTGCCTGTTGATGGGGGGGGGGAGAATATTCCTCAAACCCCCCCCGGGAGGGGGGGGGGCAATCCCACACCCAGTACATGCAGCAGCTGGGGGGATTGCACTGCAAATGGGGGGGGTGCAATACAGCCGGGGGGGGTGCAATGCAATGAGGGGGTGCAATGCAATGGTCGGGGGGTTTGCAATGCAAATATGGGTGTTGCAATACAGTCGGGGGATGGGGGGGGGGGGCAATGCAAATGTGGGTGTTGCAAAACAGCCGGGGGGGGGCAATGCAATTGGGAGGGGGGGTCCAGTGCAATTGGGGGGGGTCCCAATGCAATCGGAGGGGGGGGGTTGCGATGCATCTGGGGCTGCGATGCAAGCGGGAGCCGCTGCGCTGCGAGGAGAAGCAGCGCTGCAATGGCGGGGGATGCTCGCCATGCAACCGCGGGGGGGGGGGGGGAATTTGCAATCCAGAGAGCCCCCCCATATCTAGGAGATCCCAGCATAACCCAAGACACCCCCCCCCCGCATCCCCCATCTCCCTACCCCCACCCCACCCCATCCCCAAACACCCCCTGCCCACGCCAGCCCCCTGCGTGGCATCACCCCCACCACCACCACCGCCACCGCCCCCCCCCGTGTCCCCCCCCCCCGTACCTTGGGGGCCCAGGGGGGCGATGGCGGGGACCGGACCGGCCGGCGGGGACCCACCACCGGGGCCGCTCATGGCTGCGGGCGGCAGAGCCGGGCCTCCCGCCTGCCCCCCCCCTCCCCGGTCGTCCCCCCCCCCAAGATCCGGGTACCGCGCCCCCCCCCGGCCCACGCGTGCAGACGGGGAGCCTTGCACACGCGTGTACAAGGGACCCATAGGACGGTGCCGCCGCGTCGGCTTCGGTGCGTGCAAACGCTTTGCACACCCGCGTGGGCGGGGAGCGGGGGGGGGGGAAGCGTGCGTGGGTGCGCTCACGCAGGCGTGTGCGGTTGCTGCACACGCGGCTTTGCACGCTCACGCGTGTGCGCGCCCGCGTGCGGATAAACACGTTCGGCGTGCACGCTCGTGCACAGCCTGGAGAGCCGCGGGCGCGCACACGCGCGTGTGGCGCGCACACCCCACGCGGGCGTGCCAGCCCGCGCCACCGCCCGCGGGCACGCGTCCCCGTGCATGCTCACACGCGCGTGCAGACCCCCCCCCGCGCCGCACACGCACCCCACGCGTGCTCATGCTCGCGTGCAAACCCACGGGGCGTGCTCTCCCCCCCCCCCCGCCTTCCCCGTGCATGCACGCCCCCGTACCCGCTCACCCCGGCTTGCACACCCGCGTGCACACCCACACCCGCTCCCCCGTGCGTGCTCACCCGTGGGAGCCCCCCCCACCCTCCCCACGCACGCAGCCACGCAGCTTCCCGCGGCTTGGGGAGGGGAGAACAGCAGGGGCTCGGCCCCTTTAAGGGGGCGGGCGGGGGGGGGGGGGGCGCGCGGGTCCGCGCTGTTGCCGTGGCAACCGCGGGGGGGGGGGCCGCGCGGGGAGGGGGGGGGCGCGGATTTAAAGGGACCGCGCCCCGCTCGTGTGCACACGCACCTGCACACGCGCGAACGCGCGCACTCCCAGGAATGACGCCCCCTTCCCCTCGCCTTGCACACGCGTGGCGCCAGGCCTGGGTGTGCACCGTGCACACGCGTGTGCAGGCCCCGTGCACGCAGCCCCGTGGCACACGCGCCGTGGGGCTGCCAGCACGAGCCACCCCACTCCCATCTGCACCCTCACGCACGCCCGAGGGGTGCTCGCACACGCGTGTGCAAGCCCCGGCCTGGTGAACACTCACCCGTGGCGGTGCTGGGGACGCGTGACTGGCACCGACGGGGACGGCCGCGCAGGCGTGGGGTGGCCGGGCACACTGGGGCACCCTCGTGCACGTGGGTGTGTGCTTACACACGCGTGTGCGAGCGCACCACAGACGTGTGCAGGGACACACGAGGCCCCCCCCCAGCCCCACATTTTGTCCCACGGAGGGGGGAAACCCCCAGTGCTGACACCGACACCCAAGCAGTGGGGCACCCCACGCCATGTCCCAGCACTGGTGTCCCCAGTCCCAGCATCCCCAGTGTCCCCAGCACCAGTATTCCCAGTGCCCGCTCACTGGTGCCTCCACAGTGCCCAGCACAACTAGAATCAGTGTCCCCAGCCCCAGTGCCCTCAGTGTCCCCAGTACCAGCAGCCCCAGCCCCAGTGCCCCCCAGTGTCCCCAGCCCCGGTATCCCCAGCACAGCCACCCCCTGTGCCCCCAGTGTCCCCAGTGTCCCCAGCACAGCCACCCCCAGTGCCGCCAGTGTCCCCAGCCCCAGTGTCCCCAATACAGCCACCCCCAGTGCCGCCAGTGTCCCCAGTCCCAGTGTCCCCAGCACAGCCACCCCCAGTGCCGCCAGTGTCCCCAGCCCCAGTGTCCCCAGCACAGCCACCCCCAGTGCCGCCAGTGTCCCCAGCCCCAGTGTCCCCAGCACAGCCACCCCCAGTGCCGCCAGTGTCCCCAGCCCCAGTGTCCCCAATACAGCCACCCCCAGTGCCGCCAGTGTCCCCAGTCCCAGTGTCCCCAGCACAGCCACCCCCAGTGCCGCCAGTGTCCCCAGTCCCAGTGTCCCCAGCACAGCCACCCCCAGTGCCGCCAGTGTCCCCAGCCCCAGTGTCCCCAACACAGCCACCCCCAGTGTCCCCAGCCCCAGTGTCCCCAGCCCAGCTGTCCCCAGTGTCCCCAGCCCCGCCAGTCCCAGTGCCCCCCAGGCATCCCCGCCCCCCCGAGCAGGCAGAGGCAGGAGGTGGCTGCAAGGGGGTTTATTGCTGGGGGGACCGGACCGGCCCCGGGGCGATGGGTGCAGCGGGTGCCGTGGGTGCAGCGGGTGCCGTGGGTGCCGTGGGTGCTGCACTCCGCCGGGCTCCTCTTCACCCGCTCTGCCCCGGCAGTGTCCCTGCAATGAGAGGGGGTCAGCACCCCAGCACCCCGCAGTACCCCCCCCGGAGCCTCCCCCGACCCCACGTCCCCCACCCTGGGGCTCCCCCACCTCCACCCAGGATGATGTCTGTTGGGGAAACTGAGGCACGGGTGGTGCTGGGGGGTTCACCCAGCATCCGTCCCCCAGTCCCCCCCCTCCCAGCTCGGTCGCTGTGCGGACCCCCACCTGCCACCCCTCACCTGGGGGCTCAGCACCCTGCGGCACCGAAGGGCTCCTCGCACAGCACCCGGCTGCCCGACCGCTTGCCGTACCTGCGAGGGGGGAACACGTTACTGGGGGGCAGCGCCACGCAATGGGGAGCACGGTGCAACGGGGGGGAGCCGGCTGCAGCGAGCAAAGGGTGCAGCGGAGGAGCGGGTTGCAGGGGAGCAGCGCGCTGCAATGGGGAACACATTGCGATTGGGAGCACGTGGCAACGGGAGCAAGTCGCAGCAGGGAGCGCGTTGCAGCAGGAATTGCACTGCAACAGGGAGCCGGTTGCAGCAGCTGGGCAGGTTGCAAGGAGGTCGCATGGTGCAATGGTGTGCTGCGATGGGGGAACTCATTGTGGAAGGGAGCTGGTTGCAGCAGGAGAGCACGTTGCAACAGGTAGTGTGTTGCAACGAGGGAGGGCGCTGCAGTGGGGAGCGCATTGCAATGGGATGCGCACTGCAATGGGGGGCACGTGGCAACAGGGGCAAGTTGCAGCAGGGAGCACATTGCAGCGGGAATTGCACTGCAACAGGGAGCTGGTTGCAGCAGGAGAGCATGTTGCAACAGGCAGCATGTTGCAACGAGGGAGTGTGCTGCAGTGGGGAGCACATTGCAATGGGAAGCGCATGGCAATGGGAGCAAGTTGCAGCAGGGAGCACATTGCAGCGGGAATTGCACTGCAACAGGGAGCCGGTTGCAGCAACTGGGCAGGTTGCAAAGAGGCCGCATGGTGCAATGGTGTGCTGCGATGGGGGAACTCATTGCGGAAGGGAGCTGGCTGCAGCAGGAGAGCACGTTGCAACAGGCGGCGTGTTGCAACGAGGGAGTGTGTTGCAATGGGGAGTGCATTGCAGTGGGAAGCACACTGCAATGGGGACCGTGCAGCAGTGCAGAGCATGTTGCAGTGGGAAGTGTGCTGCAGCAGGGAGTGCGTTGCAACGGGAAGTGCGCTGCAACGGGGAGCACACTGCAACGGGGAGCGCGTTGCAACTGGGAGCGCGCTGCAACGGGGAGCGCATTGCAATGGGGGGCGCACTGCAAGGGGGAGCAACAAAGATCTGGTTGCAGCAGGTAAAAGGACTGCAACAGGGAGCGCTTTGCAACAAGGGGTGCGTTGCAACGGGGAATACGTTGCAACAGGGAGTACGTTGCAGTAGGGAGCACATTGCAACGGGGCAGTGCATCGCTACAGGGAGTCCATTGCAACGGGGAGCACGTCGCAACCGGGCAGCGCGTCACAGGGGTCCCGCAGCCGTGCCCCCGCCACCGCCTCGCCGCTCACCGGTGCCGCGTGACCACGTTGAGGTACTGCTGGAGGTCGTTGTAGAAGCGGACGAGGTCCTCGACGGGCGCATCATCCCCGGGGTAGGTGGGCTGCGCAGGGCCGGCGGTGCCAGGGTGCCCGGCCAGCAGCGCCAGGGCGCAGGCGAGGAGCAGCAGGGAGGGCCAGCGGGGAGCCATGGCTGCACCGCACGCAGCGGCCTCAGGCTCCGCCGACGGCACCGCGCCGCACGCACGCCGACACGCAAACATGCGTGTGCACACGCGGACCCCCCCCCACGCGCCTTTGAGTCCGCAGCGCTCGGCACGCGCCCAGGCGTGCACGCCAAACCTCTGCTCCTGAGGCCGCGCACGCAGGCACGTGCAGAGCCATGCACACGCGCGCACCCCCTTGCACGCTCACAGACACCCATCTCTGCTGCGGGAGCGCTCACGCGCACGCACAAACCTTCCGCTCCTACAGCACGCACACGCGTGGGTGTACGCCCATCTAGCGGTGCACGTGCACGCACACACGCGCGCTCTCCCCGCTCCCAGGGCGCACGAAAAAGCTGCGCTCCCAGAGCGCGCACCCCCCCCGGCTCACCCTCAAGCACGCGGGCGTGCACGCCGCGTTTCACACCCCTCCACACAGATGCGCACGTTCAGCCTTGCGCACACGCGTGTGCGCGCCCATTTCGCGCCCTCGTGCGCGCCCCCGCCCCCTTGCACACGTGCACACCCCGTTTGGCACATCCTTGCACACTCCCGCACCCCCACCCACCCCTCAGCACCTCGTTCCCCAGCACGGGTGCTGCCACCCACCCCCCTCCCCAGCCCTGTCCCCCCCCCCACGGGGACAAGTCCCCGGCCCCACTCACCTGCTTCCACGAGCGGTGGCACGGAGACACGGCGAGACGGAGGGACGTGGCGAGACGGGGGGGACGCTGCCGTCGACTCCTGGTGACACCGCTGCCACCGCGGTGCTGGCCTTTATATCCCCCCCCGTCCCCCCCGCTGATGTCACCCTGCCACACAGCACCTGTGGCCAGGTGGCCACGTGGCCGGGGGGGGGACAGGGGCCATCGGGAGGGGGTGACAGGGACACCTGGCCCCTCGCATAGCCCTGGTTAATGTTTGACCTTGGGCTGGGGGGGGTCCCGGCAGGACCGAGGACACGGACCCGGGTGTCCGGCGTCGGTCCCCAGAGCATCTCAGCCCCACAGATGGACCAAGGGACAGGAGTGGGGACAGAGGGACAGGAGTGGGGACAGAGGGGCAGAGCCGGGGGAGGCTGGTGGGGTGCAAGGGTGGAGGCTGGCGGGAGGGGTGGGCAGCAGGACAGAGGGACAGCGAGGGATGGACAGAGGGATGGGGAGTGGGACAGAGGGACGCTGGGGGGGGCAGACAGATGGATGGGCAGCGGGGGGGGCCAGGTGGGTGGAGGGTGCGACGTGGGGGTGAGGGGGGGATGGAAGGACAGAGGGACAGTGGGCGGCAGAGCTGGGGGTGGGGGACAGCAGCCAGCCCACCTCTGTGGCCATGACCGAGGACATTACTGTCTCCCCACTCCCCCCACGGGCCAGGCTGGGGGGTCAGAGGGGTGGGGGACACCCAGCCCAGCCCTGACACAGCCCCTGACAGCCACAGTCCCCACAGGGACCCCACGGTGGGTGTCAGCACCCACCACCAGTGCATCCCACACCCAGTACACCCCAGAACCCACCACCAGTGCACCCCACACCCCCACACCCAGTGCACCCCAGCACCCACCACTAATGTAGCCGTGCCCCATGAACCCCAGCATCACTGCAGCCCCCCCACCCAGCACACCCCCACACCCCGTGCACCCCAACACCCATTGATAGTGTATTCCCCCCGCACCCAGTGCGCCCCAGAACCCCCAGCCACTGCCCCCCGCTACCCCCCACACCCTGTGCACCCCTGCACCCAGTGCACCCCAGCATCCAACTCCAGCGTGCCCCAGCCCCTCAGCGCACCCTCTCCCACCCCCCTCCCCCCGTTCCACTCCTCCATCTACTCCCCTGTGGACCCTTCCACACCCCCCCCCCCCATCTCTCCCCAGCCCTCCACCCTTGCACCCCAGTGGGTCCCCTGTCCCTTATTCCTTCCACCCAGCCTCACCCCCCCTCCATTCTCCCCTGCATCCTTCTCTCCA
Source organism: Harpia harpyja (assembly GCF_026419915.1). NCBI lineage: Eukaryota > Metazoa > Chordata > Aves > Accipitriformes > Accipitridae > Harpia > Harpia harpyja. The sequence goes on from NC_068943.1 coordinate 83,303,873, forward strand.
TCCCTCCTGTACCACCTGCACCCCTCCATCCTCCCCTGCACCCCTCCTTCCATCTCCCCTGCACTTCTCCGTCTCTCCTGCACCCCTCCATCCCCCCTGCACCCCTCCATCCCCCTTGCACCCCTCCCTCCATCCCCCCTGTACCCCTCCATCCCCCCTGCACCCCTCCATCCCCCTTGCACCCCTCCCTCCATCCCCCCTGTACCCCTCCATCTCCCCTGTACCCCTCCATCTCCCTTGCACCCCTCCCTCCATCCCCCCTGTACCCCTCCATCTCCCCTGCACCCCTCCATCTCCCTTGCACCCCTCCCTCCATCCCCCCTGTACCCCTCCATCTCCCCTGCTTGCCTCTCTCCATCCCCCCTGTACCCCTCCATCTCCCCTGTACCCCTCCATCTCCCCTGCACCCCTCCCTCCATCCCCCATGCACCCCTCCATCTCCCCTGCACCCCTCTCTCCATCCCCCCTGTACCCCTCCATCTCCCTTGCACCTCTCCATCCCCCCCGCACCCCTCCATCTCCCCCGCACCCCTCCCTCCAGCACACACAGCCCAGACGGGTGCCCACGATCGCACTCTTTATTGCCGCTGGGGGACCATGCGGGACCCCCCTGACAGCGGTGGGGAGGAGACGGGGTCAGGGCCCCCCCCCAGCGGGACACCCCCGGGCCAGGTTCTGGGGGTCCCCGGCCCTCCCGGCGGGGGGGCCCACGCTGGCCCCGGGTGCTGGGACCCACCCTGCGGTGGAGCCCCGGGTCCTTTAGGGAGATGCGGAGAGACGGGGAGGATTTGGGGGACGGGGGGGCTGGGGGGGTCGGTCACCACGCGGAGTCATCGTCGTACCTGCGGAGAAGAGCTGGCATGAGAAAAGGCGGGGGGGACGAGACCCCCGATGCTCTCTGGGACCCCAAACTACCCCCAGGCCCCCCCACCCCAGGGTGCAGGAGAGGGTGCAGCCCCTTTCCCTGTCCATGGGGCGATGGGGACGGGGACGAGGACACTCACCGTGACCTGCCACTGCTGGCCCCGAGGAGCAGCTCCGACACCAGGGACTCAGGGCTGGCGCGTTTGCCGTACCTGCGGGACACAGCGCACGTGGGCGCGCCAACGGGAACCCACGTGCGCACGAGCGCGCGCAACGGAGCGTGCACAAGCGTGCAAACGGGAACTGCGGGGTGCGTGCAACAGGGCGCACGGGGGATGCAAAAGGGCAGGCACGAGCGTGCAAACGGGGACTTGCCTCCACGTGCAAAGGGGCTTGCACAAGCGCCACCGGGCTCGCACGCGCGCGCTCACGCTCAACTCGCGCTCACGCTCAGCTCGCGCTCACCTCTGCCGCGTCACCAGGTTGATGTAGTGGCGAAGGGCCGAGAAGTACTTGGCCATCTCCTCGGGGGAGGCGTCGTCCCCGGGGCTTTCGGGCTTGGGGGGGTACGCAGCCGCCAGCGTGCCCAGGAACAGCAGGGCGCAGAGGGCCACGGCCACCAGCACGCGCCACGGCCTCGGGGACGTCATCATCTGCGTGGGGACAGGGGGACAGCTCTGTGTGCGCATCACCCCCGTCACCCTCGGGTACCCTCGGAGCAGCTCTGCCCCCCACCAAAGCCCCCGTGTCCCCCCCCCGAGCCCACAGAGGTGTCTCACCCGGAGGACCCCGTCCCCTGCAGGGACATCGCACCCCCAGGGCCCCCTGCTCCCCAAGGGGATGTCTCCCTCCCCAAACCAGGACCCCAGCCCCCCCCCCCCCCCCCCAAGGGACATCTTCCCTCCAGGGACCCCCCACTTGTCCCCACGGAGACATCTCTCTTCTGGAGACCACCCCACCTCCCCAAAGGGACATCTCACCCCCAGGGATTTCCAGAGACCCCACAATGTCCCCAAGGGGCCCCCTCCCTCCCAGGGACCCCCCAGACACCCCCCCAATGTCCCCAAGGGGCCACCTCCCTCCCAGGGACCCCCAGGAACCTCATCCATTCTCCCCAAAGGGACATCTTGCTCCCAGGGATCTCCGAGGACAACCCCTGTAAGTCCCCAAGGGGACATATCCCTCCTGGGGACCCCGGTGACCCCCCCATCTCCCAAAGGGGACATCTCCCCCCAGAGACACACACCCCCCCCCAGTATCCCCAAGGGACATCTCCCACCCCAAAGGACCCCAGAGACCCCAGTCCAACCCAAGGGACACCTCCCCCCCCATGTCCCCAAGGGGACATCTCCCTCCCAGGAGTTCCAGCCTTCCCAAGGGACACCTCCCCTCCACGGGACCCCCCCCCCAAGACCCCAGCCCCGTCCCCGGGCTGTCCCCGCACTCACGATGGAGGAGGCGGGAGGTGACAGGCAGGGCCTGGCAGCGGGGTGACAGTGCCGGGGACGCGAAGGCTCCTTCACCCGCCTGGGGTTTTATAGCCTCCGGGGGGGCTGCTGGCTCCTCCCTCACCCGTGACCGATCCACGGGCACGGCAGGACCCCGGCAGCCCCCCCCCCACCGCCTCCACTGGCCCCCGGCCCCAGGGACACGTGCCAGCACCTTGTCACCGTCCCTTGGCAGAGCCTGGCGCAGCGAGGGGCTGGGGTGCAGGCACAGGGCACGGACGGAGCACGGGGGACACGGATGGGACACGGCACGGGGACACGGCATGCGGCCACGGGACACGGACACGGCGTGCGGCACATGGCAATGCCACACGGGCACGGCACGTGGACATGGATGCGACACGCAGCCACGGCACACGGGCACGGTGCAGGGACACGGCACGCAGCCACAGCGGCACACAGCCGTGGCGTGTGGCACACAGCAATGACGCGTGGACACGGATGTGACACGCAGCCACGGCACACAGGCAGGGCACACAGGCACAGATGTGACAGGCAGCCATGGCACGGGGACACAGATGTGACACGCGGCCACGGCACACGTGTGGCCCCAGGACAGCCTCGGGACGTGGCAGTGGCACACAGGGACATCAGCCACACACAGGGACACAAACACGGCACAGCCATGACACGGGCACAGCACATGGGACACAGCGGGGACACAACGGCCCACAGCCCTGGCACAAGCCACCCACGGGGGACAGCACAGGGGAAGGGACACGGCCCGCAGCTGCCTCAGTTTCCCCAGACACCACGGCAGGGCACGGAGCCGCCACCCGCAGCCCCCGCCACCGCAGCCCCCGTCACCGCAGCCCCCGTCACCGCCATCGACCGCTGTCACAGCCCTCCAGGACGGATGAGCTGCCCTTTCCGCTCCCCCGCCATGAGCCCCCCCGCACCGGGGGGGACACTAATTCGTTATGGATTTGGCATTAAGGAGCAATCACCCAGCCCTGGCCTCCAGGGAGAAACTGAGGCACAAAGGCGCCCGGCGGGGATGTGCTGCGAGTGGGGGGGTCTGTGTCCCCACCAAACTGGGAAGGGGCCACCAAAGCCACCACGTGGGTGCTAGGATGGGGACGGGCGGCAGAAGCGGGGGGGGGTCCCCAAAAGCCCCAAGATGCTCCCACCCAGAAGCAGCCACATCTCCAGCCAGGTGGATGGAGGGGACACGGCTCGGCCAGGACCCTGTGGGGTGCCACCGGCCCGGCTGGAGGGGACACGCTCCCCACTCCTGACCGGGCCATCACCCTGGCGAGCGGCGGCGGGGGCACGGCTCATGGCAGTGCCACCACGGGGGTCCCGGCCCCGTGGCTGTCCCCAGCCCCGGGGGGGACTCGTCCCCATAGCATGGCCACAGTGTCACACCGGCATGCAGGGACACAAGTGGGGGTCCACGCTGCCCCAGCCGTGCGGTGCCCAGCCCCACGCCAGCCTGGGAGAGGGGGCTGAGCCCCCTCATGAGCCCGGGGGGGGTGGGAGCAGCCCCGGTGCAGCCCCCCCCAGCCCAGCACCTTTCACGTCCCCGCAAACGAAGGCACGGGTCGATGGAAGGGCTAATTGGATCGATGGGGGCTGCGGATGCCCCCCCCCCCACCGCAGCAGCCTGCCACGTGCCCTTGGGGACACCGAGGCCGAATCCAGCATCGCCCCGGTGGGGGCTGAGCCCCCTCCGTGGCAGAGGAGTGCCCCGACGGGGGGGCTCTGCCCCATCATGGGGTTCGCGGTGGGGGGCACAGAGTGGTGGCTGGGGGACACCAACCCCCCGGTCCCATTGCTGTGGACTGGGACCAAAGCCCACAAGCGGCAATGTCACTGCATCGTCACGGATGTCCCCGAGCTGAGGCCGGGAGGGAGGATCGGGGTCCGGGTGGCCCCCAGCCCCCCCCCCCGCACAGAGCAGACCCCGCTGCGGGGGGGAGAAGGGAGGCGAGAACTTTCTGCACCATTTCCCCCGAGTGACAGTAAACAGCAATTTTCCAAAGGTCACAGGATGGCTCTGCCAGCGGGTAGAAATGCCACCCCCCCACTCCCGGCTGCAGTGTCATCCCCCCCCCCGCACCTCCCCGGGCAGGGTGAGGGGTGGCCCCAGGGATACCCAAAGGGGATGGGGCAGGGGGTGTCCACTGTGTGCCCCCCACCTTCCCCACGGGCATGGAGGAGTGTCTGGGACTGAAGGTACATCACTGGAGCCTAAGCAGCCCCCGGGGGGGGGGTCCTGGGAGGGCGAGGAGCCCCCGCGGGCCCCCCCCCAGCCGGGGGTGTCGGACGGAAAGGCGCAGGGAGAGCAAACAGGGCTCTGCCGCTTCCCCGCGCTTTATGGCCCCCGGTTCCGCCGGAGGCACATTAGGGGCCACGCATGCCCCCCCCCTCCCCAGAGGAAGGCCCTTATCAGCCCCTGTTTGATTTTCCACCACCCAGCCGGGGGGGGGGACACACAAGACACATGCCTGCCCAGCCAGGCGGCAGGACGTGGACAGCGAGGATGTGGCCCACGGGGACACCCGGGGTCTGCCAGCCCCTCACCGTGTCCTGCCGTGACGCTCCCCCCCTCCATGCCAGCACATCCTCCTGCCATAAACCGCAAGCTGAGCCCCCACGTCAGGTTGCGGCAGAGTGCAGGCAGCACGCAGGCAGCGCGCAGGCAGGGCAGAACCCTGGGGACGGCCAGGCACCGGCAGCAAAACCCAGCTCAGGACCCTGCTCGTCCCCCTGCCTCAGTTTCCCCACTGAAGGGAGGGGAACAGCCGACTCCCCCCAAAGTGGCTTCCCCCCTGCCCCAAGCCCCCCGCAAAGAGGCTCCCCCCAAAACAGCTCCCCCTGAAGCGGCAGTGCCCGACCCTGCTGGCGCACAACAGCCGAGACAGCCCAGGGTTGAGGTAAAAGATTTCTTGTTTCATCAGTAAAAACAGACCCGGGGGCAGGGGGGGGGAACCTCGGTGGGGAGGGGGCCACACAGTGGCCAGAACCCCACAGGCAGAAGCCCCCCCCTGCCCCCAGCTCCCCCACACACCCAGGGCAGCGACTGCCCCATCCTCTGGCAAAATTATCAAGTATTTACAAATAAAAAAAAAAAAAAAAGAATAAATAGCGGTGATTCTTTAAAAAAACCGCCCCCTCCCCGCTCCTTGCTGCCCCCCACCCACCCCCCAGTCCCAGCCGGCAGCCGTCCCGCTCAGCCGTCGGTAGCCAGGATGACGACGGCTCCAAAAATACCGACGTTTTGCCCGATGAGTTTCATTTGATTCCAGAACTCGACCCGGCGCGAGTCGTGCCAGTAGCCGATGTTGCCGTCGATGAGGAGGATGGCGAGGGGCAGGAGCACCGCCAGCACCTGCGCCGCCGCCCGCACGTAGTAACCGGAGAGGAAGGCGAGGGCCAGGAGGCCGTAGAGGATGAAGAGGAGCTGGAGGGCGAGCTCACCCCCCAGGAGGTGGTTCAGGTAAGCCAGGCGGTCCTCCTTGCTGTGCTGCAGGGAGTAGGCCTGGGGTGGGGGGGGAACGACGATGGGGAGAGGGGGACTGGAGCACGGCGGTAATGGTGCCACTGGTGGCACTGGTAGCGCTCGCCTAAGGCTTCTCCCCCAGGGAAGGAAACCCCCGGCGGATCCAGCCCCCCCTGCCTGCAGCAGGGTGGGGGGCAGGACGTGGCTGTCACCCACCCACCCACTCCGCGGTGTCCCGTGACCCCCCCCTCGTACCTGGCAGATGAGGTAGATGCCGAGGAAGACCTGCCCCGTGGACTGCAGGGAGCGGCTGCGTGGCTTCTGGCGGTAGAGCTCGCCGGCGCCGCTGGCCAGGATGAGGAAGCCACCAATGATGGCGATGGTCCGGGAGTACATCCGCACCTGCGCCGGGGTCACCGTCACCCCACCTGGGCCCCTCCGAGGCCGGGGTGAGCTGGGAGGGGGTCGCGGGGTGTGGGGGGGTGTCTCACCTTCAGCCAGTCGCCGTAGTGGACGTGGCCACCGACGTGGGAGGCGTAGGTGGCCACGGCGAGCTGCAGGGCGGCCCCCAGGGCGAACCAGCGGCGCTTCACCCCGAAGGACATGAAGCTGGCGCAGAGCACGGCCACCCCCATGTCCACGTACAGGTAGGGGACGGGGATGTCCGGCTTCCTGGGGGGGCACGGCAGCTCCAGCCCCTGACCCCCACAACCACCCTTGGCCACGCTCAGTCCCAGAACCTCCCCCCAGCCCCCTCAAGACCCCCCCTCACCCCCTAACTCTACCAGAGCCCTCCCCTGGCCCCATACAGCCCTCCCTGCCCCCCCCAACTGCCCCTCTGCCCTTCCCCCAGCCCCCACACTCCCCTTCACCCGGCCCCACACTTACCCCAGGAGTCCCCCCCCCAGCCCCACACCTACCCCAGGAGCCTGCCAGCCACCCCACACATCACCAGCTCCCCTGGCCCCACACCTGCCCCAAGCCCTCACAGCCCCACACTTACCCCAGGAGCCCCCCCCACTTAACCAGCTCCCCCGGCCCCACACCCTCAGGGCCCCACACCAGCCCCAGGCCTCCCCACCACCACCCCCGGGCCTACCGCAGACCCCCACCCACCCCAGGCCTCCCCCGTCCCGCACCGCCGCCCGTCGGCCCGCTCGGCGCAGAGCAGCAGCCCGCTGAAGCAGTGCCAGAAGGGGAAGCGGGTCAGCAGAACGCCGCCGCTCGCCGTCAGCAGCCGCAACGCCCGCCGCCGCCAGCCGCGGCCCGCCGCCATCACCGCCAGGCCCGCCCCGCCGGAAGTCCGGCCCCGCGCCGGAAGCTCCGCCCTGCAGGAACGCCCCCTTCCCCGCAAGAGGCCCCGCCCCGCTAGTGAAGCCCCGCCCCTCGCGCAAGCCCCGCCCCCAGAGCGCCAGACACGGATGATGGTTAAAAAAATTTCGGGTTTTATTGTTTTTGCTAAACAATACTAAAAAATTTTCCTTTTTTTTTTTTTTTAATTTTTTTTTTTTACTTTTTAACTCTTCTAAAGGCAGGGCTTGAATTGTTTGATTTTGATCCATTTATTTTAAAAAACAAAACAAAAAAAGGGAGGGGGGAGGATCATGGCAAAAAAAAAAAAAAGAAAAATTAAAAAAAAAAATCAAAAAAAGGGGGGAAAAAAAAAATGAAAGGGGGAAAAACCCAACCCAGGCCCCAGCATGGCACCCAGGTGGGGGGTGGGGGGGCAGGGAGGGGCCGCAGCCCCCCCTCAGGCTCCCCAGGCCCGGCGGGGTGGGAGGGTGGGGTAGGGGGGGTGACAGTGAGGGTTTTTTTGCCACGATCCTGGTCAAGAAAACTGCTAGAAGCAGAAAATATTTAAAGAACATTTTAATATATATTCATATATATATTTAAAGATAAGAAAAATAAGACTAATTCAAGCCTTGCCCTGTGCAAACAAAATTAAAACGAGACCGCGCTGGTCACAAGGGTCCCGGTTCGGCCACCGCAGTCAGCTCGTTACTTTTATTTTTGGAGGGGTTGGTGGGGAGGGGGACGGGCAGGGGGAGATCCTCCTATGGGACAGGCAGAGAGGGGGGACACGGGGTGACAGACCCCCTTTAGAAAAGTAAAGGGGGGGGGCGGGGTTGGCAGCAGGGGAAAGGGGGGAGGAAAAAGGAAAAGAAAGGTCAAAAAATAAAACTAACAAAGTCTGACTGGCTGGTAGGAAAGAAAACATGGCGGACAAAAGAAAGTCTGTTAGTCAAGTAATGCATGAGCTTTTAAATTATTCTCTTTTCTCGTTTGTTTTAAAGTCTAAGGTTTGGAATCGGTTGAGCTCCCCATTAACGAGCTCGAAAAAGGAAATAAAAGTTGAACCCCCCCGCCGCCGCCCTCCCGCCTCCGGTGGTGGCTCGGTGGCGGGGTGGCGGGGGAGTCCCCGGCGCCGGGAGGTGGGCCTCAGGACGAGAGGGAGGTCTCCTTCTGTGTCTGCTGTGCTTGTGAACGCTGCATTACCTTTTGGCTTTCCACGTCTCGAAAATGTTTCTCCACCTGCCAGCAGGGAGGGTGGGATGGACAGAAAGAGGGGTTTAGAGAAGGCAGGGCGGGCAGGGGATCCGCAGCAGGCAGGCGAGCCCACCCAAGGAGGGACCACGGGTGTCCCCGGGGATGTGACGCCCTCCCGGCATCCCCAGTGCCACCAGACTCCCCTGCCCGTACTCACTATTTTGCGTACGTGACTCAGCGCGCTTCCCTCTTTGCCTTTACAGTTTTCCACTTGATAGGGAGGGGCGATAACGACTTCTTCCATCACAACTATGTTCTTCTCCTGCCATTTACAGTCCTTAATGCTGCAGGGAAGGGAAAAAGGGTCAGTGAAGGCAACTGCCCGGGGCTCTGGGCCGTGCTCCCGCATCCCCCAGCCCCTCTGAAAGCCACCACCCAACCCCAGCATGGTCCCACCACCCACCTCAGACCCACATCTCGCTGAGGAGGTGACGTGGGTGCAAAAGCCACCCAGTACCTCCTGGGTACCCAACCAGAGATGGGTGCGAGCCCGCAGGGACGGGCATGCAGCTGGTGTGTGCCAGGAAGAGGCAGGGATCCAGCAGGCAGCCATCCTGCCCGAGGATTGCGTGGCTCTGGTCGGCATGTCCCAGGACACACTGGCAGCATTTCATGGTGACGCCGAGGGACAAGGCAATGCAAACCCCTCCCTGGGCTACGCAGGGATACGAGCAACTCCCAGCCAGCAGCGTGGGGGGCCGAGGCAAAGCGCAGGAGGCACCGGTGGGACCGACGGGGGGACTTACGTCTTATGTATAGTCTGGAAGAGCTGCTGCCCCTCCAGAGAGACACCAGCACTAATTGCATACGCCTGGCTCATCTTCTCTTCCTTCTCCGTCCGCGCTTTGTTGGCAAGCTGGAGGGGAGACAAAGAGAGAGGGAGCTCAGCTGAGCATCGCCAGAGCGGCCATGAGAGCTCCAAGGGGACGCAGGTCCCACTCGCAGATACAGCTCTGCCGCTCACTGTCCGGCTCGCCAATTAAATCAGGGTAACGATGAGCGTGCAATCTCCACCCTCCCACTACACCTTTCTCCGCACATCCCAGAGTGCCGCAGGGATTTCACGCCACGGCCTAATTCCTTTTTGAGTCACCATCACCACTGTCTGCATCCCCCTGATATTTTGGGGATGTGGGCACTGTCTTTTCACATGCCCCTGTTCAGGCACAGGGAAGAAATCAGCTGCCAGGGGTCAGACGCATGCACATCAACTTCCCCTCTGCCTTTTCCAAATTAATTGCTGCATTTTACATCCAAACCACCTTCCACTGCTTGCTGTTTACTCGGGGGATGAGGATGGGAAAGACGAGCCCAGAATAAACATTACGTTAGGGCTTGTGGGGTGTAAAAGCCTCCGTACAGACCACGCAGGAGTATGAGCAACTTTCTCCTGGAGCAGTTACTCTGTTCCAAATAAAAAAAAAAAAAAAAAAAAAAACCAAAAGCAGAATCAGTTATTTGGGAGTCACCCCGGCAGCACACAACGTCCGTGTGTGGGGAAGTGTGATTACACTGGCGGGGTCCCGGAGTAGAGAGGGGAAACCCCAACCCTGGCATCCCTTGTGTTAAATCCCACAGCCACAGGAGGAGAAGGAGCTGCAGCTGCCTGGAGGCAGGATACGGGCAGGCGGCGCTGGACCAGCTGCCTTTCCTCAGCTGGAGCTGCCGCAGTGGAAGAGCCACATTAGCATTGCCGCCCACGCCAGCCCTCGTCTTCCTCCTCCTCGCGCTTGCAAGCGCTCCCCAAGCCAGACCGGCTTTCTCCGTGCTGCGTGAGGACGGCTTCACCCTTTCTAAAGCCCTCTCTGGGTACGGAAAGCCTGAGTTTCCACTGAGGGGGGGCACTTTTTGTAGCAAATAATGCCAGTAAGGGACAGGTTTCCCTATCCCAGCCAGCCCGTCTCCTGAAACAGCAGCCACCAGGCAGACACAGCCCATTGCACCTCCTCTCCGTGCCCAGGTGAGAGGGGTTTGCTGCAGCAGTATTTGTTTGCTCACCATGTGCTCCTCAGCCTCCTGGTGAGCAAGGGAAGCCTTAACAGGGGGACAGGATCCTTTCTTTGCCCCAGCATCAGCTGTCTCTGAAGCCACTCGCCCCACTCCACGTAGGAATTGCTCTCTCCAAGACCACCAGTCAGGCTTTCAAACTGGTTTGGAAGACTGGACGCAACATTCCCCAGTAACCTTCCTGCATCCAAGTCGTGCACGCAACCACCAGCCTTCTCTGGGGCTGCACCGACACTTCACCCGACTAGGGCTACCTCCCAAGGCCGGCGTACCTGGTTCTCAGCCGGCTCTATTGCCCGTGCCAAAGCATCCCCTCTGCCACGATGCGGATGGGCTGGAACTGCGGCACGAAGCATGTGAACCACCTCTGCCGTGCCCACCACGGGCTCACCCCCAGCAAGATCTCGTTCCCACCCAGCAGCCCATTCCCTGCAGCAGGGTTCACAGCACAGACCATCGCAGAGTGCATCTGAAGTTTAGATCTGCTTTGACCATTTTTAAAACTCGCTTTACCAGGCCTCAGGATGCTCCTCCCGCTCAAATCAGCAGCTGCATCAGCTCCTCCTTCCCTGCCCGCTCACATGCAACTCCCAGGAGAGATGTGCACGCTGAGGCAGACAGGTCCAGCTTTGGGGACAACCCTGCGACGAGGCAGGTGACAAGAGGCCACCGCAAGAAGATGGGGAAACCCCAGAGAGGTGCAGACAAGGAGCAGCCCCTCGCGTACTGCCATCACGGGCAGCATCCCAACATTACTTCATCAGGCACTCCTAGACCCCAGGATTAACAGTACCCAGCAAAGCCCAACCTCATCCTCCTGCTTCTAGCTGGAGTACATCAGCCCTCACCTAGAGCTGACTCACACACAACGTTGGTTAGTTTATTAACCGAGTGCCAAGATCCAGGGTCCCTTTGCTCTTGTCTTTCCCCTGCAATAGGATGTGCTCTCCCTATTCATCTCCACTAACCCCGGACAAGAAACGAATCAGACACGCTGAGCCTCCAACTTCCAGCCTCCCCGATCCAAGCATTCAAAATAGCCCCCTTGCTCCCAGCATGGCCCCTGCCACCGCACAGCTTCACGCCCCCCTGCAGCGAGCACCCGAAGGCACCAGGGCTATTGAAGAGACTCGGATACACACCTTGTGCGACAGCGGCATGAATGAATGAGTCACTTCCCTATTCACGTCTGTATGAATGATGGAAAACGTGGCGCGCGGCAAGAAGAGCCGGTGAGGGCCACCGAGCACCATGCCGTGGCCCCCCACCACCAGCATGGCCCCCCGTCCTGCTCACGTGCTGACAGCCTGGTGAGCAGAGCCAAGCATGGCATACCCCAGGCGGCAAGTCAAGGGGATCCCTCTAAAACCAGGCAGCTGACCTCTCCCAGGCATGGTTACAGATGGTTCTGCCACGCAGCCGAGCGCTGTGCCAAGGTCCCCCGGCAGGTGCCACCCCCACGGGGCAGGCTGGTGTCCCCAGAGGTACCAGTGTGGGCCCCAGCCTCTTCAACATCTCCCCTCCATGCCCATCGTCAGCAGCAGGAAGCTTCAAGCTCAGCTGTATCTGGACTGAACTGCTGCCCGCCCTCCGTCGCTCCGGTGTTACCTCCTCGCCGGCCCCTCAGCTGCCGGAGCAGAGCCACACAGCTGCCCCCTTCCCGTGCCCTGGTTCAAAAGCATTTCTCCCCCACAATTTTTGCGCTGCATCCCTCCTGAAGCCTCCCCCAGAAGAGTCTGCGGTGCAGTCAGGACATCTTTCCTGCAGCAGCCTCACGACAGCTACCTGCAGCCGACAACCTGCTCTCCTCCTGCCTGCACCTTCCACCGCAGCCAGCCTGCACCCCTGCCCCCTTCCAGCAAGGGCTCGGACCCCCACCAGACTGGACTCCCCACAGCTGGATCCTGCTGCCTTCCAAGGCCAGCAAGTCTTCTGGTCTCAACATTTTCTCTCCACTGAGGACCAGGCAGGGCTGAGCATCTCCTGGGGGCTCTGCTTGTTCTCCGAGGCCTTCCAGAGCAGCAACAGCTTGCCCCAGAGCACCACAAGCATTCCTGCATGCCAACAGCTCCTTCCTCCAGTACAACCAGTATCAGCTCATCTATATTCCAGTCCTGCAGCACCAGTGGACACCAGCTTGCCTGCACATTCACAGGAGAGCAGACATGGGTCAGAGCAACATGGAAAAAACCTCCTGCCGCTGGAGATGGGGACTGGTGGCTGCACACTGACTTCCATCCACTGAAGATAGGACTTGATTCATTATTTTACCCCACACCAAATCCACAGCAATTATTCTGATGCCAGAAAGACTGAATCGAGTATTTGAAGTCACATGGGGCGTTTTCCCCTCAGCAGGCCCATCCACCAGGCTTGGCTCCCAACGATGTCGCTCGATGCAATTAGAACGAACAGTAGTATCTTTACGGCAGTTGTGTCATTTGAGACCTCCGCCAATGTGCTAATCCACAGAGAAGGAACCCATGGGGGCTACGGACACCCAGGTGGTGCCACCCACACAACACCAACCTGCAGGCAGAGCCTGCCTGCCAGGAGAGGAGGTTTCCCCGTGGGATGAGGAGGTGACAACTGAGAAGCCCCACAGCCAGATCCCACACTCAGCTTCCCTGGAACCTGGCTGTCTCCAGCCACCTCACACCAGCGTCGAGGACTCAGGTTCACCTTCCCTTTTTTTAACACCATCACTGGGAATCAGAACCAATCCCCGTCCAGAAGGACATATGAAAAGCAGTTCCTCAAAATTCAACAAACTGCATGCGTGCTTCAGCGCTCCTGTCCAAGCCCCTGCTGTTCGGCTTCACCCCAAATCATTCCATTTCTGAAGATGACCAACATCTGCGTGGAGAGGGGGCTGCAGGCAGAGAGGGCACCCACTGAAGCACAAACCTTGTCTACAATCATCCACAGGAGCACAAAAAGTGCTCTAGCAAATTCTTAACCTGGGGTCACAGGAGAGAGGACCCAGGAGGAGCAGCATGGGCTCCGGTAAGCAGAGTACCAGCTTCAGCCATCTCCATCTTCTCTGGAAGGTTTTGATTTGAGCATTCGAGTCATTTGCAGTCAGGAGAAGAACCTGTTGCATGTTTACGAAAGGTTCCATCCTCCCTTTTCTCCGGCCAGTGAAGCACCATATCCCTCTACCAAAGGTGCTGGAGCTGCTGCAGAGCCAGGAGGACCCGAGACCACTGGACTTTTCCTGAGTGAAAAGGTGCTTTGCAGCCTCAATGTTACTAAAAACACTCCAGAGGTCCTGACACTGAAATTCTCGGTCAGCATTTCAGGCAGCAACTTGCACCCGCTTGCCAGCACAGAAATCCACATTTACTCCTGCCACAGGAGGCCAGTACGCAGCGGAGCAGCCTCCGAAGAGGGTACAGGGCTTGGCACAGGGCAGAGCTGCTCACCGAGCTCCTGGTACGCACCTTCAGTGCTTTCACAGGAAGACGAAGCATCACCCAGACAATTAAATCTACATGGCAGGACCACGCTGGTAACTCCAGCCAACACTGGAGCAAATACAGTGTAAATACAGACAGGCACCCAGGGGAGCAGAGGGCAGCAACAGGATCAGCTCCCCAGTGGAGCACAGCGCCCAGCCCCTCATTCAGACTCACAAGGACTGTCCCTTGGATGAAACAAAGCTGGGACTTCCCTCTTCCTCGCCCAGGACCTCAGCTCCCTCGCTGAGCAATCCCAAAGCAGAGAGGGTCAGCCAGCTGCAGCCTCACTACACAAACCCCAGCAGCAGGTCACAGAGACTCAACACACCCAAAACATCATCATTTAAACCCTTAACAGAGCCACGGTAAGTCATGATTGAAGTGGGTGATTTAAAGTTTAAAAGTTGCCTTGTCCCCGACAGGGAGTTCCCTCCCCACACGAATCCCTCCCTCCCAGGAGCCCACGAGGGCAGGTTCTTACCTTGCTAACATTGAGTGAAGCTAAAGGAGGAGGCGTTCCTGTGCGGTCGTTGATTATTTCCACTTCTGAAACATACTGTAAGTTTACAAGCAGGATATCTGCGTGATTAGGCTTTCCACTGGAAGAGGGGCATTCTGGAGGGGAAGAAACATTAAGGAAAACAAATCCAGACGGAGACATTTACAGGCCTGATGCACAGAGCTGTCCAGGAGCAAACTGGGAGAACATTTGGTTTTCAGCGAGTTCCTCCACTGCCCCTGCTCAGCCAAGCACAGGATCATCTGTGAAACCCCGACAACACCACCCATCTCTTCTTGGGCCCATTTAATGCTGATTCAGCTTTCCTGACTAAAGCACAAGTTTCCCACCCAATAACTGCTGTACCCAGAACACACACAGCCCGGGAAGCTGCATGGTCTCCTCCGAAAAAGCAATTTAGTCCTGACTAGCCGGAGAGGTGCAGAGGTGCTGCTGCCAGGACCCCAGCTGCAGTGCTGCCTGCTTCCCTGCTTGCCACAAGCACCAGCCTACAAATGCTGGTCTGCACAGGGAAGTGAACCAGAACAACCACCCCACCTCAAATTTGAACCATTTATACCATAACTATTTCCTCTTCCAGGCAGCGGCTAAGCTGGAGCCTCCCCAGGAGCAGTCCCTAGTGCGGATGGAAGAGGAGCTACTCGGCGGCTCCCTGGGAAAGGCCTCCTCGCCCTCGCACACCTCCCGGGCAGCACCTCGAATGCAGCGAGGTTTGTTGTGGTCGGTATCGCAGCAAGACTGGAAAGTGTAAATGAGACAACAGTGCACCACCCCCAGAAAAAAAAAACCCTTCCAGAGCTGACATTAATTCCTGTGCAATCCGTCCCCCAGGAGGCTGCGTTGTTAGCCCTCCACTCCCTCAGCTGCTGGAAGGAGCAGAGAGCATGGCACGGAGAGCCTCTTCCACACCAACGCCACCTCCTCCTTGGAAGAGATGCTCACAGAGGTCACTTTTCCTCTCCTCCCGTCCCCCTGAGCCCAGCTGTGTAGGTCAAGTCCTCCCTAGCAAACACCTTTCAATAAAGCCAGAACAGGAGCTCTTGGCCCTCTCCAGAGCTGACTGGCAGCACGACGCCCTAAGCTGACCTGTTGGACATCATTTAAGACTTTCCTGCAGCCTCCACTCGGGCCTGGGGAGCTTCCCCCTGCCAAACCGCACCAGCACAAACAGGAGCTCAACCCGGGACAGGTGCCCAGTCCCGCTCCAGAACCGCATCACTCCCAGGCACCCTACAGGGCTTTTCCTATCACACTCCTCACAGATGCATCCTCCAGACACCAGCCCCTCTCACAGCTCCTCCATCACTCATTCATTCCCTCCAGAACCTACCCCTGGGGCCCCAAGCATTTATTTCTCCAGCTCCCTTCCAACAGCAGTCCCTGGGCTGAGCATCCACCCTCCTGAACTCTCTGCAGTCCCTCTGCTGTTCTCCAGCAGCCCTTTGCTTTCAGCTCACTTGCAGATTAAAAACAAAAGCGCGCCCTTTTTTTCACATGCGTATATGTATCTCTATTTTAAACCCCCGAGCACTGCCTTCTTGCCTCTCCTCTGCACAAGGCCCAGGGCAGCCCCAGACTCCCCCGTCCCCTTCGCTCCCCCAGCCACAGGGCACTTCTCCTGGCACACCCACCGGCCCTCCTCACCCCCCCAGGCCTGCCCCTGCCCTCCTAGAGGGCTCCCCATCTGCCCAGGCCTGCCCCATAGGGTTCCTCTCACAGGGGTCCCCAAATCTCTCCTAAACCCCACTACCCTCAGGGGGCCTAGCCTTGCCTCCATGGTCTTCCCTTAAATCCCCACAGCCCACTGAGGCCTCCCCCTCCTGCCCCAAACCCCACAGGGGTCCCCTGAACCCCAATAATACACTAATATTTCCTATGGGCTCCCATCCCCCCCAGGCCTCCCTCATCCTCCCTAAACCCCACCAGGCCCTGCCTGCCACACAGGACCTCACCGTGCTTCCAAAGCCTCCCTCTGCACCCCCAAAGAGGTACCCATCCCCCTCCCAGGAACCCCCCAGGGCTCCTCCTGCCCTCAGGATCTCCCCCCTAAAGAGAGCTCCCCCCTTCCAGGACTCCCTCATCCTCCCTGAACCCCACAGTGTGCCCCTGCCCCCCCCCCAGGACCTCACCACACCTCCAAGGCCTCCCCTAAAAACCCCACAGCCTGGCATGAGACCCCCATCCCCAGGCCTCTATGGGGCTACTCACTCCCCTCTAGAACTCTCCTATATGGCACTCACCCCCAATTATTCCACTGCAGGGCTCTCCCGCTCCCCAAGAACCCCACTCTGGGGCTCCTCACTCCCCCAAAAAACTCCCTATAGGGCACTCCACTCCCCCCCATAACCCCACTACAGGGCTCCCCACACGCCCATTAACGCCACTACAGGGCTCCTCACTCCCCCCAAAAACCTTCCTATAGGGCACCCCACTCCCCTCCCAATAACCCCACTAAAGGACCCCTCACTCCCCCAAAGAACACCCTGCAGGGTGCCCCACACCCCCCAAAACCTCCCCACAGGGCACCCCACTCCCCCCCATTAACCCCAATACAAGGCTCCTCACTGCCCCCCCCCCCAAACCTCCCTATAGGGTCCCCCACTCCTCCCTCCCCCCCCCCCCAAACTCCACTACAGGGCTCCTCATTCCCTCCCAAAAACCTTCTTATAGAGCATTCTCCCCCCCGCCAATAACCCCATTACAGGACTCCTCACTCCCCCTCCCCCCCCCCCCCGCCAAAACCTCCCTATAAGGCACCCCACTCCCGCACCAGTAACCCCAGTACGGGGCTCCTCACTCCCCCCCAGACCTCCCTATCGAGCTCTCCCCACCAACCCCTACACGGGACTCCCCACCGAGAGCCCCCCCCGCCCCCCACCCCCCCCACACCCCCCCCCCCAGCACCACGCTCCCCCCCTAAAACCTCTCCTCACCCCCCCCACCCCTCAGGACCCCCCCTTCCCTCAGAGCCACCCACCCGCCGCCCCCCTCCGCCCCGCTCCCGCTCTCCCCGGCGGGCGGGCGGCGGAGGCCCAAGCGGGCCTTAACCCGGGCCGCAGCGGGCCCGGTAACGCATTTTCCGAAGGGATACTGAGCGCCAGCATCTTGCTGGGGTAGTCGAAGGCGACGACCTCGCCTTGCAGGCGCTGCTCCTGGCAGGTGCGGCACGACACCTGGCTGCCCACGCTGAAGTACTCGCCCGGCGCCGCCATCTTCTCTCAGCCCCGCAGCGGCCGCCGCGGCTCAGCCTCGGCCAGGCGCGGCGGGGGCGGGGCCGCCGGGCGACGTCACCGCGCGCGACGAGGGGCGGGGTGACCTTGGCGAGGGGAGGGGCGGGGAGGGGCGGGGCGCCTCGGCGCTCCGCCCCGTTGCTTGGCCCTCGCGCCGCCCCGTAGCCGGCTTTGTGCCGCGGGGGCTGCTGGGAAGTGTAGGCGGAAGAGGCCCGGTGAGAGCCCGGGAATGGCGGGGGCGATGGGAGCTGGGGGGGGGGGGGAGGCAAACACCCCCTTCAGGCACCCTCCCCGGCTCCGCCGTGGCTGGGGGGGCACCACCAGGTGTCCCCGGGAGGGCCGGGCCGTCGCAGCAGCCCCCGGTGGATCCAGGGAGGCCCCGGGCCTGGCCTAGGAGACCCCAGGGAGGTCCCGGGCCTGGCCTAGGAGACCCCAGGGAGGTCCCGGGCCTAGCCTAGGAGACCCCAGGGAGACCCCCCCAGGGACATCCCGGGCCTGGCCTAGGGAGACGCCAAGGAGACCTCAGGGAGACAGACCCCAGGGAGGTCCCGGGCCTGGCCTAAGGAGACCCCAGGGAGACCCCCCCCAGGGACATCCCGGGCCTGGCCTAGGGAGACCCCAGGGAGACCCCCCCAGGAAGACCCTCCCAGGCAGACCCCAGGGAGGTCCCGGGCCTGGCTTAGGGAGACCCCAGGGAGGTCCCAGGCCTGGCCTAAGGAGACCCCAGGGAGGTCCCAGGCCTGGCCTAAGGAGACCCCAGGGAGGCCCTGGGCTGGTCCCAGGGAGGACGGGTCTCTTCAGGGAAGCCTGGCTGCTCCGGTAAAGCCCACACGGAGACCCTCGGGATGTGCCCACGCTGGGTCAGCCCAGAGCAGCCATCTGTCAGGGCCCTGCCCAGTGCTGGCCCTCAGCAGACAGCCCCTCGCACGTGGCGATGCTGCACGGTACCGTCATCCCCACCGTGGCTATCTGCGCCGCCGGGAGCTGCCAAGCTGCAGGCGGGAGGGATGCAAAGGTTGAGAGTCCTTCGCGGGCAAACTTCAGGTGGCAAACTGCTCCCTGAAGCCGTGCCAGCGCTGGCATCGCGCTCCAAGGCATCCCTCAGGGTCACAGCCACAGCGTGACACCCACCCCGGGGGGCCACGTCCCACCCCCCTCCCAAGGTCTCTGCCTGTCAGGCGGACTCTGTGCCAAGGCCTGAGGTCTAACGTTCCCTCTCTTCCTCCAGGTCGGCACGATGGATGCCCTGCACACCGCCGGGATCCGCTTCGCAGAAGCGCTGCAGTCCGGGCCACCCTGGCTGGAAAAGTTCTGGATCTCGGTGACCTCCCTGGCCGATCCCAAAAGTATCTTCACCGTCTGTTTCCCGCTCGCCTATTTTCTCGACCGCAAGGTGGGGGTGTCGGTGCTGTGGATCGGCCTGGTGTCGGAGTGGCTCAACGTGGTCCTCAAATGGTAAGGGGAGAGCTGGGAGTCACAGGATCCCTGTCACACCCGGTGACACCCCGAGGGCTGAGTGGTGGCACGTTCACAATAGCAGAAACACAACCGCAGGCTCTGCTCGGCAGGCAGAGGCGCGTGTTGCTCCTTGCCTGCGCCACGCTGAAAGCGTGCGGAGTTTCTGCAGGTCAGCCAAGCCACGGTAACACATCTGCCAGGCATTCACGGCAGAAAAAAGCCCGGGAGCCATAAGAACTGGCAGGGATCCTGCCCTCCTGCTGCCGGCTTCAGCTCTCAGATCCACAGGGATGGGCAGTGAAGGCGTTGGGCTGCGTTCGGCTGTTCACTGTTCTGTGGTTTCTCTCCCCACCAGGTTCTTATTCGGGGAGCGCCCGTTCTGGTGGGTCCATGAGTCAGGGCTCGCCAGCAAGGAGCTGGTCACGCTGCGCCAGTTCCCTGTCTCCTGCGAAACGGGACCGGGTGAGTTATGGGCGAAAGCTTTTCCTCACATCTCCGGCAGGCCCTGGGATCTGTAGGGAAGGGCTGCAGGAGCCGGGAGGCCCTGTCCGGACAGGAATGCTGCGGCTGGAGGCTGCTGCTGGGCTGGCAGGACACGCCAAGTGGGAAAGCCGTTCGTCAGCCAGCACCTCGCGGCAGAGCAAACGAGCGAGCGGCGGGGAGCGGGCCGGGCTCCACGGCTGCTGGCACGGCACGCACGGCACAGGCAGCTCCAGGGCCAGGAAACCCACAGGAGAGTCTGCCGGCGGCAGGGAGCAGGATGCCTCGCTCGCCCTTTCTGCCTGGCCTCCCCTGCCCACAGAGCCCACGTCCCTGCCTGGTTTTTTGAGCAGGCAACCATTATTCATGGGCACCCAGCTCATTCCATCCTCATCCTCGAGCCGAGTCCCCCACGCTGGCCATGGCTGTCAGCCAGGAGGAAACCCAGGGCACAGGCAGGGCTGCCCAGCTGCGAGGGCTAGGCTCAGCAGACACATCCCCAGCTCTCCTGGGTGACTTCAGGCGCTCGCGCCGCTGGGACATGCTTCCCCCCGACCCACCGTGTCGAGCACCCTGTTCTTCCTCTTCGCAGGGAGCCCCTCCGGCCACTGCATGATCACGGGGGCAGCCCTCTGGCCGCTCGTCACCGCTCTGACGGCGCTGGCATCCAGACACTCCAGGAGGTGAGTCCTGGGATGGGGAAGCTAGTGCTTGGAAATCTCCAGAGCATCTTTTGGAAGAGGGAGGTGTGATGTGGGGAACCTTCTTCCGTGGGCAGCAGCCACGGCAGTGGGCGGGAAGGATGCCTTCCCCTCCTAGCGGGGCAGCTCCTGGGAAACACAGCTCTACCCTGGCAGCTCTGGCTGCTGCAGCAACAAGCTGTGAAGCCCTGGAGACCCCTGCAAAGCCCCCCCCCCACCCCACCGAGCTGCTTTTTTTTGCCTTCTTCACCTGTGCTTTACTCATTCCTCCTGCCAAGCAGGGCCAAGCCCGCCCTGCCTGGCACAACATGCTCGGGAGCACCGAGCCAGACTCGATGGCCGCCTCCCCGCCGCTGACCCTCCTTGCCTTCCAGCCTGGTGGTGAACCTGACCCCCTTCGGCGCCTACACCCTGCTCCAGCTGGCCGTGGGGCTCTCGCGGGTCTTTGTCCTGGCCCACTTCCCCCATCAGGTGGTCGGTGGCATCCTGGCAGGTGAATGGGAGAACATTCGGTCCCTCCACCCAGAGCCCAACACCCATCCCTGGGCCAGGGTGTTTTGGGCACCTTCCCCTTCCCTCGAGCCCCCCCCGTCATCCATCTCGGTGCCCCAATCTGCCTGTTCTTGCTGTCCAGGGGCAGCCCTGGGCTGGGGGCTCCAGGCTCACACCCCGGCCACCTGCACCTCGGGCTTCTTCATGGCCGCCGCGCTGGCCCTGCTGCTCAGCTCCCTTGCCCTGCACAGCCTGGTGATCGCTGCCGGCATCGACATCGACTGGTGAGTGCCCGGTGGCGGGGGGGGCTAGCCCTAGGGATTTGCCCCCCCCCCCAGGTTGGTGTGGGGGCTAGCCCCAGGGATCTGCCCCCCAGGCTGGCGGAGGGCTAGCTCTAAAGTTCCCTCCCCGAACCTTGCAGGTCCATCCGCCTGGCCACCAAATGGTGCTCCGATCCTGCCTGGCTCCGCCTCGACACCCGGCCCTTCGCTTCCATCTGCCGCGACACCGGCAGTGCCCTGGGGCTGGGGCTGGCCGCTGGCTTCCCCCTGCACCGGGGGGAGCCGCTGGACCCCTGGCAACGCGTGGCCGGTGCCGTGCTGGCCTTGGTGGCCATACAGGGCCTGCACCGGCTTCTCCAGCCCACGGACGCGACCCTGTGGTACGGCACCAGCTTTCTCAAGTACGCCGCCGGGCCCTGGCTGGTGGCATCTCTCCTGCCCTGGCTCGTCCTCTCCCTCGCCCGCCCACGGGGCTCCCCCCACGCCGAGTAGGGGTCCCCACCGTGTCACGGTTAGTCCTGCACCCCCCCTCCTGGCTTTGCCCTTGGCTGTGCCCATCGCCGGTGGCTCCTGGCCTGAGCTCAGCCACCGGCTCCATACCAGGAGGGCATCCACAGTCCCCCCTTGGGACCACAGGCCAGTTGTTTCACCCTCGCTGCCCTAACAGCGCTGCTCCCCCCCCAGGACAGCGGGGACCCCCCCCCGGCGTGGGGCAGGCAGGGGGCACAGTGACAGGCAGGTGGCAGAGCTGGGGGTGCCCCGTGCCCAGCAGGTCTGGGGACACGGCGTAGGGACGGTCCCAACCTTGGGGTCGCTGACAAATGGCACCACCTTCCACTCCCCCCACCTCGGCCCCCTTCCGGGTGCCCCAGTTCTCCCAGTTCAGTTTCCCCCTCTGGGGCAGGGAGGGGAAGGGGCCAGGACCCCCCCATGCCGGGATTCCCACTGTACCTCAGTGGCTGGAGGGGCCACCCCATTTCTAACCAAATAAAAACACCGTTACCAACCTGCCGGCCCCCGAGTCCTTCAAAAAGGGGGGGGGCACAGGCAGGGCTGGGGACCCCTGGGGTGGTAATGGGGTGGATGGAGCCCCCGCAGCCAGGCTGGTCCAGCTCCGCACCCCGATGTCGGGCCAGATGGATGGGAAAGGGGCAGCCCTGTTGCTGTAGGTGGGGAAACTGAGGCACGCAGGGCAACCATGAAGCCCTGGGGACGTCCGTCCTGATCCAACAGGGACAGGAAAGGGGACACAAAGGTGCCGGTGCTCCTGGCACCCCCCCCCCCCCAGTACCTCCCTCGGGCCCCCCCAAATGCGGCAGGACACCGCCAGGTATTGCCAGAAACAGTTTTATTTATACAAGGACGAACATCGGTAACATCTTACAAAATACTCAACTGAAAACCATATCGAGAGCGCGTGAGCGGGCGTCGGACGGACAGAAAAGAAACCGAGGCAGGGCTGGGGCAGGGGGCGGACAACGCGGGGGGGGGGACATGACGACACCAGCCCAAAGCAAGATGGCCTCGCTGCTGGGGGGCCAGCACCCCTCGCCCCCCCCCCCAGGAGGTGGTTAGTTTCTATGTGAGGTGTTTCTTCCTCCTGGGATGGGGAGGGATGAGGAGGGTCCCGGGCTGCCACCACCACCCAACAGAGCCCCCACCTTGGGGCCAAGGTGTTGTCCCCAGTGTTGGGGACAGCCAGACTGGGGTCACTGCAGCACTTGGTGACACCCCCCCCCCCCCCACCGGGGCCAGGGGAGGTGACAGGGGACACACGCTCATCCCCATCTCCGCCACCACCCCCCAATTTGGGGACCTCCCCAGAGCCACCCCAAACCCCCCCGGAATAACTTAAAACACGAAGCGCTGTCCCCATCCTCCCCCTCCGCACCAGGACCCGTGGCCGGTGCCACCCATTAAAAAAATACTATTAAATAATACATCTGTAATAAAATTATATACCTTTGTTTTGTGTGGGTGGTTTGTTTTTTTTTTTCCTCTCTTTTAAAGCTAAAATCGCTCCAAGTCCCCTCCGGCTGGTGAAGTAACAGGAAAATAAAGTGGTTTTTTCCTCTTTTTTTTTTTTTGTGTGTCTTTTTTCCTTTTTTTCTCCTCTCTTTTAAGAACGGACAGTTTTATCCCAACGAAGGTGCTGGGATCCGTCACCCATCGACCCAGGGTGACAAAGGGACGGGGCTCGTCCCCTGCGTCTCATGTCCCCCTCTGAAACAAGGACGCCAAGGGGAAAAAAAAAAAAATAACAAAAAGAAGAAAATTGAGAAAACCCCCCAAAATCACAGGGAAATTAAGGCATTAAAAAAAAAAACTGAATTAAAGGCACGAATATTTCCCATCGCCTCCCCCCGGGGGGGGACAGACAC
The DNA here is from genome assembly GCF_026419915.1 of Harpia harpyja. Lineage (NCBI taxonomy): Eukaryota > Metazoa > Chordata > Aves > Accipitriformes > Accipitridae > Harpia > Harpia harpyja. The sequence continues at coordinate 83,327,251 of NC_068943.1, forward strand.
CGGAGCTGGGGAGGGACCGAGTGGGAAAAAAAAAAAGGGGAGAAAACAAGGAAATCCCCCTAAAAAAAAAAAAAAAGAGGGGAGCTGCGGTGGGGGGCCAGGGGGGCCCGGGGCAGCGACAGGAAAACCCAACAGACGGACAGAGGGACGGACGGACAGAGGGGGCAGGAGGAGCTGGGGTGCTGGTGGAACTGATGCTTCACAAGAGACACGACCGCAAACACCGCGTGGAGCTGGGGTCCAACAGGACAGGGGAGTTGGTATTTTTTTGTGTTTTTCTCCTCTTTTTAATAGAAAAAGAAAATATTTTCCTCTTTTTTCTGTTTTTCCTCCCGGTTTCTTCCATTTCGGGGGTTTTTTTTGTCCTTTTTTTTAACGTGTGGTTTTTTTTTTTTTTAATGTGATTTTCTTTGTGTGTGTTTTTTCTTCTCGGTGTTTCTTTTTTTGGAAACGGAAAAAATCTTGGACGTGCGGCGAGGGGCCGGTGGGTCACAGCATGGGCTCAGCCTCCATCGGCTCCTCCGCCGGCCTGGCCAGGGGCAAAGCGGAGCCTGAGCGGGGCCAGATCCTGCGGCAGGGACCGGGCGCCCAGCCCCGGCTGGGGAAACTGAGGCAGCGATGCCGGGAGCTCGGCACCGGGCACGGCTGCCTCCAGCGCCCCCCCCGCCCCCATCAATCCTCCCGGTTCCCTGTTGTCCGTGGGCTGGGACACGCCAATTTGGGGGGACACGCGTGGCTCCATGCACACCCCTGGGGACACGCAGCCCCCCAGGGACATGCATGGCTCCATGCACACCCCCAGGGACACGTGTGTGTCCCCGAGGACACGCGTGGCTCCATGCACACCCCCAGGGACATATGTCTCCCCTTAAGGACACGCGTGGCTCCATGCACACCCCTGGGGACACGCAGCCCCCCAGGGACACATGTATCCCCCAAGGACACGTGTGGCTCCATGCACACCCCCAGGGACACGTCCCCCCCTTAAGGACACGCGTGGCTCCATGCACACCCCCAGGGACACGTGTACCCCCCCAAGTACACACGTGGCTCCATGCACACCCCCAGGGACACATGTGTGTCCCCAAGGACATGCGTGGCTCCATGCACACCCCCAAGGGACACATGTTCCCCCTTAAGGACACGTGTGGCTCCATGCACACCCCCAGGGACATGTGTACCCCCCAAGGACACGCATGCCTCCATGCACACCCCCAGGGACACATGTCCCCACTTAAGGACACGCGTGGCTCCATGCACACCCCTGGGAACATGCAGCCCCCCAGTGACACGTGTGGCTCCATGCACACCCCCAGGGACACGCGTGTCCCCAAGGACACGCGTGTCCCCAAGGACACGCGTGGCTCCACGCACACCCCCAGGGGAACAGGCATCCCCCCCCCCCGCCCGGGGACACGCGTGGCTGCGTACACAGCCGGGAGCATCCCGGGGAGCCGTACCTGGGCTGGGGGTCGGCGCTCCCCTGCTCGGCGCCCACCGAGAGCAGGGCCATGGCGGTCACCGTTTCGGCCTCCTCCGCCTCCCCCTTCTGCGCCTCCAGCAAAGAGCAGCCCACCGTCGCCGCGAAGCGCTTCACCGAGCCCCAGTGCTTGCCTGCGGGCACCGGCAGGGCTGGGCACCGGCTCGGGCAGGGACGGCCCCGGGGGACCCCCGGGACCCCCACAGCAGGGACAACCCCCGGGGACCCACGGGACTACAGTGGCAGGGAGAGTCCAAGGGACCCCCCGTGTCACCCACGGCTGAGACAGCCCTGGGGACCTCCCGGGACCCCCATGGATGGGACAGCCCTGGGGACCCCCACGGCAGGGACAACCCGGGGAACCCCCGGGACCCCCAGAGCAGGGACAACCCAGAGGGATCCATGGGACTCCCAAGGCAGAGACAGCCCCAGGGACCCCTCCCCAGGATCCCAGTGACAGCACTGAAGACCCCTCCAGGTCCCCCCAAGGCAAGGACAGTCCCCAGGGTCCCCCCCCATGGCAGGGACAGACCCGCTGGGGTCCCCCAATGGTGAGGACAGCCCTGGGGACCCCTCTGTGCCACCCCTCCCGTGTCCCCCAGTGGCAGGGACAGCCACGGGGGCCCCCCGGGGGACCCCGACAGGGTCTATGCCCCCACCCCGGCCGCAGGTTCTCACTCTGGATCTCGATGACCTTCTCCAGGGTGGCCACCGCGTTCACGTTTGGCTTCTGCTGCAGGAGGGATGAATCCAGGGGCTCCAGCTGGAGGGGGGAGGCGGGGGGGGGGAAACCATCAAGACCCCCAAACCTGCCACCAGCAACCCCAAAGCCCCCCTGCCGAGAGCGGGGATGGGACCGGAGCCCCTCTCATCCACCTGGGGGAAACTGAGGCACGGCACAGGGTGTGCACCTCAATACACCCTGTACCCCAGGGGGGTGGCAAGGGGGATCCCCACGGGTGGGGGGTGTCCCCACGGGTGACCCCCGTACCTCCAGGCCGAGCAGAGCGGAGACGCAGGCCTCCGAGGCGTCACAGATGGCCGTCAGGTCGTGCCCCCCCTCCAGCGCCAGCACCACCCGGCCCCCCGCCAGCATCATCAGCTGCTTCGTTAAGTGGCCAAAACCTGGGGGACACCAAGGTGGGGGGGGGTGGGGGGGGTGACAAGCGGCTCGGCCAGGGTCCCCACCCTGGGGACACCCCCGAACCCCACTCACATTTGGCGGTGACGGAGTAGCCGCCGAGCGGGGAGAGGTGACCCTCGACGGCATCGAAGCCGGCCGAGACCAGCACCACGTCTGGCGAGAACTCGTTGGCGATGGGCATCACCACGGTCCTGGGGGGCAGAGGGTCAGGGCAGGGCACGGGGACCCCCCCCGGGACACGGGGATCCCCCCAAGGGTGCAGGGACCCCCCCCAAGGGCACGGGGATCCCCCCGGGACGCGGAGACCTCCCCAAGGGCACAGGGACCCCCCTGGGACGTGGGGATCCCCCCCCAAGGGCATGGGGACCCCCCCCCCAAGGGCACAGGGATCCCCCCCCAGGATGCAGGGACCCCCCCAAGGGCTCAGGAACATCCCCCCACCCCCCCAGGACACCCACCTGAAGGCGGTGAGATACTCCACGTCCCCGATGGGGGGGTCGACGCCGCCGGTCCAGGCGATGTTAATGTTGTAGCCCACTCCCATCCCGCTGCCCACCTGGGCACAGCCATGGGTGACCCCCACTGCTGCAGCCAGGGTGGAGGGGGGACACGCAGGGTGACCCCCCCCCCCCATCCCACAGCCCCCCCAACCATCACCCCATACCTCCTCGGGTGCCCCGCTGCCTGGGAAGAAGTTGCCGTCATCGTAACGGTGGAGGGAGACGTAGAGGACGTCGGGGTCGCTGTAGAAGGCTTGCTGGGTCCCGTTCCCATGGTGGATGTCCTGCCGGGGTGCCGGCGGTGTCAGGGACACCCCCCACCCCCATCCTACGGGGTCCCCATCACCCAAGGGGGGTCCCCGTCCCCCTCCCCGGTGGGACCTTACCCAGTCCACGATGAGGATCCTGCCCACGCTGAGCTTCTGCTGGAGCAGTTTGGCCGAGATGGCCACCGAGTTGAAGAAGCAGAAGCCCCTGGGGACAGGGGACAGGGTCAGCGCCGGGGGACCCCCGGGTCACCGCTGTCGACCCCCCCCTGCCCCCCAAGCCTGGGAGGGGGTCCCACCAGCCCCACGTCTCCCAGTGCTCCCAGCAGCCCCCCACTCACATGGCCGTGGACTCCTCTGCGTGGTGTCCCGGGGGGCGGATGACGGCAAAGCCGTTCTGCGGGGACAGAGAGGGACACGTGTGGCATGTGCCCACGCGTGCACGAGGGCGGCGGCGCACACCCAGGTGAGCGTACAGGGGAGCGACACGCACACGAGCATGCACAAGGGCTGCCATGCACGTGCAAGCGCGCGCACCTGCCATCACGTGCACCTATGCAAGCATGCACAAGGACAGGGCGCGCATGCAAGCGTGCATGAGGGCTGTCACGCACACTCGGGTGAGCATGCGTGCAAGTGCACACATGCAAGCTTGCTTGTGGACCTTCACACACACGCACGTGCACGAGGACACTGCACGCTTGCAAGCGTGCACGAGGGCCACCATGCACACCCAGGTGAGCGTGCATGGTATTAGTGCACGCGTGCAAGCGTGCTTGAGGACCATCACACCGCCAAATAAGTGCGCACAAGAGCGGTGCACCCACACGCAAGCACACGTGAGGATCGTCACGCACTCAGGTGAGTGTACGTGGTGTCAGTACATACACACGTAAGCACGCTTGAGCACCCCCCCACACAAGCGTGCACAAGAGTGGCGCGCACACACGCGAGCTTGCACAGGGGCCATCACGCATCCAGGTAAGCACGCGCAAGGACAGCGCACGCACGTGCAAGCGTGCGTGAGGATCAGCGTACCCCCAGATAAGCGTGCAAAAAAGCAGCACGCGTGCACGCAAGCTTGCACAAGAGCCGTCGCACCCCCAGGCGAGCATGCACGTGGGTGGTACACACGCGTGCAAGCGCGCACGAGGGCCGCTCCCCAGGTAAGCACGCACACACCCGAGCGTGCAGTGTGTGCGAGGATGCCCGCCGGCGTGCCAGCCCGCCCCGCTCACCTTGATCTCGCCGGCGGCCACCTTGAAGGCGAGCTCCACCAGGCAGCCCACTGCCATGCGCACGGCGCTGGACGAGTGCATCTCGTTCCACACCGTGTCACTGTCCACCTGCGGCGGGGGGGGGACACACACAACATGGGGACACGTCAGCGGGGCCAGGCCAGCCCGGGGACCCCCCCCGCTGCTGCCACCGCGTACTCACCCCGATGCCCCCGCACGGCAGCACCCGCGTACGTCTTCTGGCTGATGGGAGCTGGCGGGGCAGAGAGTGCCGTGATGGAGGGTGGGTGCCGGTGGGGACGGTGTCCCCCCCTCCAACCCCAAAAGGGGACCCAGGTGTCCGGGCACCCCCCCCGGCCGGCACCCACCCAGGAGCTTCTTGCTGTCGAGCTTCTGGCGGTTGAGAGGGCTGGTGCCATAGAGCAGCGTGTGATGCTCCGAGTGCACCGTCTGGATCTCCTCCAGCGTCGCCTTCCTGCCCCGGATGCGCTGGGGAGGGGGGACACAGGGGTGAGACCCCCTCCTAGACAAGCAGGGGACCCCCCCCACCCCCCCCAGGACGTGGGGTGCCTCACCTCACACTTGCCGAGGAGACCGGTCTCCTGCAGACGGGACCAGATGCTCTGGATGCGGCCGGCGTGCTCGGGGTGGATGTTGGTGTTCCCGCAGGTGCACTGGTGCTTCAGCATGAACGTGTCGTACACCACGCCTGCGCCGGGCAGCCACAGCGGCACGCCTGGGACCGGCCCCCCCCCCCTCCCCGGGACCCCCACCCTCCCGCACCCCCTGGGACAAGGGGATCCTATGGGACACGAGGATCCCCGGGCACCCTGAGGGATGGAAAAGGCTATAGGAGAGGGGGGACCCCCGTGGGACATGGGCACTCCTGGGCACCCTGAGGATGGGGGACCCCATCGGACAGAGGGATCCCATGGGATAGGGGGATCCCACGGGCACCCCAAGGGATTGGGAACCCCAGGGCACAGGGGGATCCCATGGCACATGGGGCACCCCAGGCACCCCGAGGGGATGGGGTGCCCCACAGGACATGGGCACATGGAGGGATGGGGCACCCCAGGGAGCGGGGACACTCCTGGACACCCCGAGGGACAGGGCATCCCGTGGGATAAGGACACCTCATGGGACAAGGGCTCTCCTGGGCACCCCGAGGGACGGGGCACCCTATGGCATAGGGGGATCCCATGGGATAGGGGCACCCCCAGGGATGGGGGACCCTGTGAGATAGGGGCAACCCCATGGGACAAGGGATCTCCTGGGCACCCCGAGGGATGGGGCACCCCATGGGACAGGGGGATCCCATGGGATAGGGGCACCCCATGTCACCCTGAGGGATGGCAGACCCATGGGACAGAGGGACCCCGTGGGCCACAGCACCCCAGGCACGCCACGGGATGGGGGACCCTATGGGATAAGAGCACCCCATGGGACACAGGCACCCCGGCCCCCCCCAAGTGCTGGGGGACCCCACCGGGATAGAAACCCCCCACCCTGGGACAACCCCCCGTGTGCGGCGGCGGCGTCCCCCCCCCATCACCTGTGGTAAAGAGGTGCTTGGGGGGCCCATCGGGTGCGGGGGGCTTGATGCCGGCGCTGGCGGGGGAACGACTGGGTGCGGGCGAGAGCCGGGTGGGATAACGCCAGGATACCCAGGGGGGGCGCGGGGTACAGCTGCAGCGGTGCCTCGGGGAACACCTGGGGGGGGGGTCCGGCCCCCCCATCAGCCCCGGTCCCCCACAGCCGTCACCCGGCACGAGGCACGGCCACATCCCTGGCCCGGCTGGGGAGGGGGTGGCCACGTCCGAGGTTTTGGGGGGGGGGGAATGAGTCATGGAGGGGGCTGGGGGGGGGGCCGCAGCGCGGGGGTGGCAGAGCCAGGAGGCCGGAGGTGGTGGGGGGGGGGTGGATGAGTCACTGGCCCCTCCGAGTCATCACTGCGGCAGTGCACGGGGCTGGGGCGGGGGGGGCAGGCCCCCAAAAAGCTGGGGGCGGGGGGGGGGGGGCACGGCTGGCCGGAGAGCCGGGGACCAGGCGCTCGGGCGAGGGATGCGCGTGCAAAGGGTGCTCGTGCAAGGGGACCGCTCGTGCATAGGATGCTCATGCCAAGAATTTGGGGGGGGGGGCATTTAGGGACCTGGTGATATTTGGGGGTCCCCCCCCAGTGATCCACGGGACCTCCGAGGTCTCACCTGCTTGTACGTGACCCCCAGGTCGGTGACATCGGGGACCCCCGGGGACGTCGACCTCGTCCCCGCTGTCACCCGGCTCCTCGCAGGGCACCCCGCAGCCCTCGGGGTCCTGCAGCCGCTCCGGGGGGTCCCAGCATCCGGAGAGACGAGGGCGAGGGGGGGTCCGGGGGTGGCCCCATCACCCGGGGGGGGCGACTGCTGCTCCGTTCAACTCCTCCTCCGTCTCCTCGGGGTGGTGGGGGGCTGCCGCGCCAGCTCCCCCGGCTTGGGAGCAGCTGGGGGGTGGGCGGTGGGTGGGTGGGGGCCAAACTGACCCCCCCACCCACCCCAACACCCCGTGGCTGTCCTGCGCCCACCCCGTATCCATCCCACGCCCATCCCGTACCCCACACCCACCCAATATCCACCCCACGGCCACCCCCTGCTCCGTGTCCCCCCACCCCGATACCCACCCCATATGCACCCCACACCCCACATCCATCCCATATCCACCCCATGGCCATCCCACACCCCACACCCACCCCATGCCCACCCCACACCAGCCCCATGCCCACCCAGTGCCACCCCCCGCGCCCACCCCATAGCCAGCCCCATAGCCAGCCCCTGCCCACCTTTCCCAGTTGAACCTGCTGCTTGTCGAGGAAATGATGCTGGAGAGTGCCGTGGGGCAGGGAGCCGTGGGGCAGGGCCTGGGGGCTCTGGGGCAGCGGGGACGACTGCGTGCGGCTCAGGGGCCGGTGCCCGCGGCAGCTTGCTCACCGTCCGCACGCTCCCCGCGCGCTCCCCCCGTCACCAGCGGCGATTGCCCGTGCAGCGGCACTGAGGGAGCCGGCCACCGTCAGTGAAGCACCCTGACACCCCCCCCCCCCCCCCCAAAATCCAGCTGGGGTGGTGGCGGGGGTGGGGGGCTGCAAGAAGGGGAAACTGAGGCAGAGCAGGGGAAACCGAGGCAGAGCAGGGAAACCGAGGCAGAGCAGGAGACTCACCGGCAATGAGGGTGCTCTGCTGGCGCGCTTGCTCCAGCAGCAGGACGTGCTGCAGCAGGGATGCGGGGCCGGCGGGGGGGTCCCCTTCCAAGGCCACCCCCAGCAGGCAGCCCGGGATGGAGGAGGTGCTCAGGAATTTGCCGGTGAGGGCGGCCCCGGGGCGCAGGGCGGCCACCGCCGGGCGTTCGGCCCTCCGCCTGCGGTGACAGCTTGGGGGACGCCTGTGGGGACGGAGGATGGCACGCTGGCCTCCCCCATCCCCAGCCCACCGCCCCAGCCTGGGAGCACCCCAAACTGGGGACGCTGGGGCGCGGGCAGTCGTCCCCTTCCACGTGCCTCAGTTTCTCTCCCGTGGGGAAACTGAGGCACCAAATCCAGCCCTGGGGGGGATACGGGGGGAGCCCAGATACCGGGGTTCCTGGCTTGGAACCCCCCCCCCCACTCCTGCCCATCAGTCACCCCACGGCACAGGGTCCCCACGCCAAGCCTACGAGGGGTGCCAGGTGCCCAGACCACCCCTATGGGACATCAGGTCCTCGTGCCATCCCCCCGTGGGGTCCCCACGTCCCCCGCTACGGAGCTCCAGGTCCCCGTGGCACCCCCACGGGGCACGGGGGTCCCACACACCAAGCCCCCGCGCTGGCCCCACTCACGTTGAGGTGGGAGTTGGTGACGGTGACGGTGGCCTGCAGCCCCAGGGAGATGTTGGGCAGGGACGGGGACGTGTAGAGGCTGAGCTGGCTGGCGCCGTCCAGGGTGAGGGCTCGGTGCTGGGGCAGGAGCTGCTGCGGGGCGGGGGGGGACACGGCACCGACACGCCGTGAACGCACGCACGCGTGTGCCAAGACACGCCACGGACACGCACGAGCTGCGTCCTGGGAGCACACGCTGGCTGCACGTGCCTGAGCACGTGTGTGCAGCTGGACACGCACACGCTGGCTTCACGTACTCGAGCACGTGCGTGCACCCCGAACGCCGCGAGACGCTGGCTGTACACACCTGAGCACACGTGTGCACGCTAAACACGCACCCACTAGCTGCACATATCTGAGCACACGTGCGCACCCTAAGCATGCTCGCATCACACGCGTGCGCACCTTGAGTGTGCTCGCATCACACGCGTGCGCACCTTGAGTGTGCTTGCATCATGCACGCGTGCACCCTGAGCATGCTCGCATCACACATGTGTGCACCCTGAGGATGCTTGCATCACGCACGTGTACACCCTGAGCATGCTCGCATCACGCACACGTGCACCCTGAGCATGCTCGCATCACGCACGTGTACACCCTGAGCATGCTCGCATCACGCACACGTGCACCCTGAGGATGCTCGCATCACACGCATGCACACCCTGGCTGCACGCACCTGACCACACGTGTACCCTGAGCACGCTCACAGCACACATCTGAACACACGCGTGCACCCTGAACACGCTCACAGCACGCCTGAGCATACGTGCGCACCCTGAGCGTGCTAATAGCACACACCTGACCATACGTGCGCACGCCGAGTACCTAGGCTGCAAACACCCGGGCACACGCGTGCACCCCGAGCACGCTCGCAGCACACGTCTGCCCACACGTACGCACGCTGAGCGCACCCCCTGGCTGCACGCGCCCGGACACGCGTGTGCACCCCGAGCACGCTCGCAGCACCCATCTAAACGTACACACGCACCCCCGAGCACGCTCACAGCGCGCTCCCCGCACACGCGTGTGCCACCCTCCCCGGCGGCTCCTACCTCGGCGTGGATGTTGGGGACGGAGCCGGTGAAGCCGTTCTCGGCGATGGTGCTGTGGGAGCTGTTGGGGGAGCTGGGCCCGGAGCCCGGGGCACTGCCTGCACACCGAGGACACTGCGGGGCCGGCGGGCGTCACGGGGGGGGGGGGGACTGCCACCCCCGCCACCGCCCCCACCCCTGCCTCAGTTTCCCCTCCCAGGGTGGACGGCCGCGGGAGGGACGGGGCAACCTGCGCCCGAGTCCCCACGTGCACGCGCAAAGGCGTGCAACCGCGCGAGCGCGGGTCTGCAGACGCGCGGGCGCAAGCAGGCGTCGCAAAAGCCCGCGCGCACGTGTTACACGAGCACGCGCGTACGCGCGTCTTGCGCCAGGGCGAGGACGCGGGGTCCCGGCTGGAGGCCCCCATCGCCGCACGGGGAACGCTCGGTGACTTGGGGAAACTGAGGCACGTGGCCCCGTGTGCCCCCCCCAGCCCCGGCTCACCCGTGATCTCGATGGCTCGCTTCTTGAAGGTGCTGATGACGGTGCCGTCCTTCCTCCGCAGCAGGGACTGCTCCTCCTCTCCGCTACCTTCTGTTTTAACCGCGAGCGCACTTTCAGGTTGGGTTCGGAGGCTGCGGGGGGGTTGGGGGGGGGTGGGGGGGGGGGAACCCAGGAAGCGGCGTTAGCCCCAGCATGGCTCCCGGCATCCCCCCCCCACCCTGTCCCATCCGTCCCCCCCCCGCCATCCCGGGACCGACCCGCCGGCGGTCCGACACCCACCGGTTTTGCGAAGCGGGAAATCATCCCGGCCGTCGTAGGTACCGAGGAGGGGGAGTTTGTAGGATGGGGGTGTCCCCGGGCTGCCGGTTTGGGGGGGGAATTCTGGTCCAACGAGGTGTGATGAGCCCTGGGGAGGGGGGGGGGGGGGCGAAGGCGGCAGAGACCCCGCTAGGACGCCTGGGTCCCCCCCCGCCCCGGTTTGGGGGGGTTGTCTGGGTTTGGGGGTAACCTACCAACATTTGGGGTGCTGGGGGAGGGAATGGTTGGGGGGGCCGGTGCCCCGGCTCCTTCGTCTTGCTGAGCAGGAACTCCTGCAGCTTCAGCTTCACCTCCGTGCTGGCGATGGCGCCTGGGGGGGGGGACAACACGGGGGGGGGGACACACACGGACACGCGGCTGGGACTGGGGGGGACAACGGCACATCCCCAACCCCACTGCCCCCCCTAGGACCCTCCTGCACCCACCCCCACCCCCCAATACCACCCCAGCCCCCGACATCCCTATTGCCACCCAGACCCCCACCTCCGCTCCCAGGCCCCACGCAGCTCGCCCCCCCCCGGCCCCCCCCACCCCGAGCTCACTCTCACGGCTCTTGTCCTTGGTGCGCAGGGCATGGAGCTGCTCCAGGCGCTGCTGCTGCTCCAGGGCCTCCTGCCGTTCCCGCTGCCGCTGCTGCTCCAGCTCCTGCTGCCGGCGGGCGGCCAGCGCTTCCTGCTGCTGCTGCGGAGCCGGAGGTGGGGGGGGGCCGGGGGGGTCTCGGGGATGGGCACCCCCCCATCTCCCATCCCCTCCGTGGATCAGGCCCCGAGGGGGGTACGCGGCACCCTGCCCTCATCCCCCTCTCCCCACCTGGCTCTGTCGGCCCGGGGTACGACACCCCACGGCTCCAGCACCCCGAGGAACGTGATGGCCCGCGGCTCCGTCACCCCCAGTCTCCACCACCCCACATAGCTGATACCCCACGGCTCCATCACCCCCACTAAGTCCCCAATAGCTCCGTCACCCAAGACAGGCAATGCCCCACAGCTCCATCACCCCCAATCTCCCCCCCAGTAGTTCCATCACTGTGGACAGGTGATGCCCTCCAGCTCCGAGACCCCCAGTAACCCTCCCAAAGGCTCCATCACCCCAGAGAGGTAATACCCTGCAGCTCCATCAGCCACAATCTCCACCCAACAGCTCCATCACCCCAGACAGGTGATGCCCCACATCTCCATCACCCCCAATCTCCGCCCAACGGCTCCATCACCCCAAATAGGTAATACCCCACAGCTCCATCACCCCAAGACAGATGCTGCCCCACATCTCCATCACCCACAATCTCCCCCCAATGGCTCCATCACCCCAGACAGGTGATGCCCCACATCTCCATCAGCCACAATCTCCCACCAATGGCTCCATCACCCCGAATAGGTAATACCCCACAGCTCCATCACCCCAAGACAGATGCTGCCCCACATCTCCATCACCCCCAATCTCCACCCAACAGCTCCATCACCCCAGACAGGTGATGCCCCACATCTCCATCACCCCCAATCTCCACCCAACGGCTCCATCACCCCCAAGACAGGTGATACCCCCCCCCTCCATCACCCCCAGCCCACCTTGAGGTGCTTCTGGAGCTGGACCTCATGCTGGCGGGTGAGGTGCTCGTGTTGCTTCTGGAACTCGGCGAAGAGCAGCTGCTTCTGGAGCTGCTGCTGCTGCTTGAGGGCCAACAGCTCCCGCTGCAGCTGCCGCTCCCGCGCCGCCGCGTCCAGCCCGGCCCCCGGCGCCTCCCCGCACGCCTCGGGTGCCCCTCGCGCCTCCGCCGGCCCCTCCGCCCCTGCGGGCACCGGGCAGGCTTAGGGGGTGGGCTGGGGGGTGTCTCAGGGCTGGGGGGCGGCTGGTGGTGGGCTGGGGGTAGCCCAAGGACTGGGGGGGGGGGGGCTGGGACATGTTTAGGGGGCAATCTGGGGTGTCCCAGGGATGGAGGGAAAGCTGGAAGCAGCTTGGGGGT